>NC_143016.1:155369964-155453964 GCF_055824585.1 Amblyomma mixtum
TAGTATGCCAACGTGTCTTCGGTCTGGCGCCAGCATAATATAGCTACTTTCATTTTCGCCCCGCCGCGGTGGCTCAGTGGTTGCGGCGCTCGGCTGCTGACCCGAAAGACGCTGGTTCGATCCCCGCCACGGCGGCCGAATTTCGGTGGAGGCGAAATTCTAGATCTACTGTGCGATGTCAGTGCACGTTAAAGAACCTCAGGTGGTCGAAATTTCCGGAGCCCTACACTGCGGCGTCCCTCATAGCCTGAGCTGCTTTGGGACGTTAAACCCCAATAAACCAAACCAACCAAAATGACCTTCCTTGCTCCATTATGCCTACCAAGACGATAATAGAAGGCGCCGACCGAAAGAAAGAATGGCATGACGTTTCGGCTCCCCCACGGGAGCCTTGTTCACAATGAGGCATAACATAGCTGGGTCGGTTATTTATACACGGCGCATGAGTGAACCCAGGCACCTGGCGTAGATTGGGGACAAGTTTGCATCATTCCGATTAAGCGTATGCGCTGTCTTGTAAATAATCAGCGATTCCACATAGAGCCGTGATTTCTTGTCCCTTTATTTTGTGATCAGCAAGCCCATTTTGATCTTGCGCGTCGGTTTCTGACGTCACCCTGGTGTTCATGCATCCTTCGCTCAAAGTCACCCGACTCGCCGATGTACACATACGCGCAGTAAGCACATGGGATCGAATACACAACACCTGGGAACTTTTCCTTCTTCAGCTTGTCTTTGATTTGCACAAGACGACTCCTCAGTTTTCGAACTGTGTCACGGATCCCCCCAGGACACTCGGGCCGAAAGAATGGACTAGGCGACTGATGTACCCACACACATGCACATTTAATACACCTATGCGACACAAACAATAGCACATGAAACTAACAAAACTAGCACAAAACACAAAGACTATCAATACACATGGCCCGGGAACAACCAGTCTACTAGCGTTCGGTGTTCGTACTCACGGTTCAGTGCTGAAGAAGTATTATAGGCCCGGTCAGTGGCATCTCGGTAGCCGGCGTCGAGGTGGCGTTCGAAGTGCTTGGGCTGGCGTCACTGGCAGCGTTATTGGTGGTGTCGTTCGAGCTCCCCTGGCCATAGCAGGTGATTAAGTCAGCTGCCGGAATGGGCTCAGGAACGGCAGGAAGTCTACCGTGCGACGCCGTAGAACTCGAGAAGCAGTAGCCGGCGTTGCTGTCTTCCAATCGGGTTCATGACCCACCTCGCGCTTTTATGTTGTTGTTGTTGTTGTCCTCTAAATAATGGCACGTACCCACTACGGGGGATTGGCCAAGACACAGGCGGCGACTGATAGGTGCTCAGAATGTTAAACAAGAAAATGATGGATTAAAAACAATAATTATAATGATAATTGAATTTAGGAAATATATGAAAGAAATTCAGATGTGTAATTGAAATAAGCTAAACAAATACTTTGAGATAGGGGACAGAAATTGAGAACGGGGCTAAAAGTTCCATGTTTCAGAAAGCTTTCGGCGCAGAGAAATATTGATCATGAGAAAGAACAGAGCTTAAGGCGGCAGCCGTTTAGTGTCTGTAAGGAAGTTTTGCATGGCGGAGATCACATTCCAATTACTGTGCCCAAGGGAGGAAGCCCCAAGAGACAGAACAACCCCAGCTGACAGCGTTAGACCTAGCTGTCGTAACGGATGTTCTAGCAGGCGGCTCCGTAAAGAGGAGAAACGGCGGCAGGTCAGCAAGAAATGATCTATCGTTTCATGTTCTCCGCAGAACGGGCACAATGGGGAGACCGCCAGACCAGATCTGTAAAGGTAGAAGTTTAAGTGAGCCACGCGACAACGTAGAAGCGCGAAGGAAACCTCAAGCTTGCGTGATCGCCATCCTTTACTGCTCCATGGGTAAAGGAGATGCCGGAATTCGGGAGAGGAGGTCAGAGCTGATGCTGCGAATTCATTCAAGAGCAGATACCTGCGAAATCTGGCCGCAGTAATATATGCGCTGGGTGGAAGCACAGATACGACTGGGCCTTGAAGAGATGCCTTCGCCAGGGTATCGGCAACCTCATTCAAATGGATTCCTGTGTGCCCAGGCACCCAGACCAACCGTAACGAACACACGTGGGGAGGAATCAAGCATTTGAATAAGTGTAGAGCCTGAGATGTTGTAGGCGCGTTGAGAGAGGAACACAACGATAATGAATCCGTCATAATTACGACAGAAGACAAAGAGCTGTTTAATTTGCGAAAGGCCAAGGCTACTGCTAGAAATTCGGCCAAATAAATGGGGGTGTAATCGGGAAGGCGGAGAGAGAATGACCAGTCAAGGGAGATGGACAAAATGCCAACACCGGCCTTTTCTTCACACTGTGAGGCGTCTGTTGCTATGAGCACATGAGATTTAAAACGCAGCAAGTAATCCTGTAACAAACCGCTCAGTAAATGAAAAGGCATTAACTTTGCATGTTTAGGAAAGATGTCATCGAAGACAATCTGGATAGATGAAGAATTGGCGCATAGGAGAAGGATGTCCGAAATGCGGACGTTTAAGGTGTCAAGGAGGGATTGCACACAACAAATCTGAGGGATGCGGAAACGAGACCAGGTTTCGTTGAAAAATGGCCGAGGCTGACGAAGGAAGATCAAATTGGCGGCATGAAGCGATGAATCACACATTTTTAGAAACGTTTTCACCTTTAAGAGCCGAAATCTTGAAGGCAATGATGGAATACGCGCTTCCAGGTACAAAACGGAATTCGTCACAAATTTTGGAAGGCCCAAACAGAGGCGCAACGCCTCCCGCTCCAAGAGAATCAAGGGGCGAAGTTTATACGCTGGCGCACCAGAGAATAAAGCACAGCCGAACACTAAGACAGGACGGACGTACATTCTATAAATCATAAGAAGCGAGTGTCCTCTCATGCCAGAACGAACATTGCTCAGCCTGCGCAGCATACCGACTGCTCGGACTCCTTTCGCAGTGATGTGCTCTATATGGGCCCGCCAGGAAAGAGAAGGATCATAAATTACTCCGAGGTATTTGATACTTTGCACTTGAGGAATTACATGGTTCTGATAAACAATAGAGATATTAACTGGACGAGAGAGTGGAAAAACCAATAAAGCACATTTATTGACATTAAGGGACAGATTAATGACCCCTAACCATTGGTCCAGGACATTTAAGTAGGACTGTAAGGACTGGTACAAAGAGGAAATGTCGTTCTCTGAAGCAAAAAAGGCGATGTCATCAGCATACACATAGATGGACACCTTGGTACTGCACGGAATACTGCTGAGTAAGATGTTGAAAAGTACAGGGGAGAGGACCGCCCCTTGGGGCACTCCTCTCGCTTGTCGAAACCTGCTTGATGAAATACCGTTCTGGAAGCAGTAAAATTCCCTGTCAGCAAGAAATTCAGCAACCCAAGCCACAAAGTATCTCGGAAGTCCTACTGCCTGTAGTCTTTGCAAAAGCGTCCTGTGCTGAACGCTGTCATAAGCCTTAGAAACATCTAAAGTAACAAGCGCTGCGTATTGGTTTCGGCGACGAGCTAACTGTATGCGGCTCTCCAGATCAGTATGGGCACACCATATAGAGCATCCTGGCCTGAAACCTATCTGGAAAGGGTTCAACAACCCAGTCTCTGAAATAACAGACATTATTCTACCATGCAACACCCTCTCAATTAACTTTACGAGATTCGAAGTTAAAGAAATTGGCCTTATATTGTCTAACACATAACCATGTCCCAGCTTTTTAAGCAAAGGGATGATCTTTGCTAGACGCCATTCAGTTGGAATCCATGGCCCCTTAAGAGAGTAATTTATAAGTGCCAGTAAGTCGGTGGGAGATTCCTCGAACAAAATTTTAATCGTAGAAGAAGTGACACCATCAGGGCCAGGGGCCACGGGTGGAAGGCAGGATACAGTGTTCGAGAGCTCAGTGAGGGTGACGTCCTCGAAATCGTCCAATGTGGCAAGAAATCTCGGAGGAGAAGGAAGAAGAGCTGTAAACCGACGCTCAAGGCCTCTGCCTATCTCTTCTAGAGACTGAGCAAGTTCAGTCGGAGACTGAACTAGGGAGACAGCGCTCATGGTGGTCGAGATTACTTTTCTGGATTTTAGGTAATTGAATAAAGCACGCCTATTACCTGATTTCGAAAGGAATTCGTAGTGTTCAGTATCGTACAACTCCTTTGCACGAGATACAGTGCGCTTAAACGTAGCAGCAATGAACTTGTAATCGATCCAGTTTTTGGGACACTGATTGTGGAGAAGCTTCTTCCAAGCAGCCTTTTGGCGCTTTTATAGCCTTGGCGTTGCTACACGCCATCCTTGTCATCGTCGTCATTGTCTTCTCTTCTCCACCAATCATCTCTTCCCACCTCACCAAATGCTTCTTCATCTTTGTTATTCTTGGATTAATAAAAGTAATGCTTATCGTCATCCTCGTCTTCTCCAAACTTCTTTAGTTCATACTTCTATTTCCAATTTCTTATTACATGTGACAAGCTGGCACATGCGCGGTCTTTACATCGTAGGACCGTAATATCTGCGCCAAAGGTTCGCTGATGTCAGGAACATAGGGAATCACGGCTCGTTTCTGGGTAGCGGGATCAGCTTGGAGCCTGGGACGTCCCTTTTGATGCTGTACAGAGTCCATGACGTGTACAGGATAGCCACAGGTGGACAAGTCACGCCGTACATGCACATCTTCAGCAATTCGGTCTTAATTCCCTAAGTTCCTGGCATCAGCGAACCTTTGGCGCGCATATTGCGGTCCTATGATGTTAAGACCGCACATGTGCCAGCTCGAAAATTGAGGAGTCAGCTTGTGTAAACCAAAGACAAGCTGAAGAAAGAAAAGTTCCCCATGTGTTGTGTATTCGATCCCATGTGCGGACTGCTCATCTGTGTACATCGGCGAGTTGGGTGACTTGAGCGAAGAATACGTGATGACCAGAGTGATGTCAGAGACCGGTGTGCAGATCAAAATGCGCTTGCCGAGCACTCGGTGTCCGCCGCACACAACATAAACTGGGCAGAAGCACGTGTGATCACAAAAGTAAGGGACGAGAAGTGACGGCTTTATCTGGAATCGCTGATTATTCACACGACAGCGCATACGCTTAATCGGAATGACGGAAACTTGCCCCCAATCTACACTCCCGTGGGGGAGCCAAAACGTCATGCCATCCTTTCTTTTGGTCGGTGCCTTCTGTTTTCTTCATGTACCGTCCCGACCAGACGGGTTTCTGTCAGACACTAGACAATGCCTACCAAGCTTTCACTTGACTATTTCAACGAGCTATAGCTCAGATGAGGCGAGCATTGGCAGCTTCTTCGCTGAAACCTTGCTAAAATACTTCCTTTGCAAATCAGCACATGCTTCTATGATTGGCTGCTCTTGCGAGTTGCTTTTGGGCGATGAATGAGCGAAATTTTTGGCAAACCGAGAATTTGAGTGATGCGATGAGTTCCAGTAGTTTTATGGTACCGATTTTAATGTGCGTTGGCACGGCTGCTTTTACCACTGAAAAATTGTGAAATGTATGTTATGGTTTGGATTATCTGAAGAAATTTGTCAAAAAAATACTAAACATTTTTAGCAGCTATGTGTGTGGGCGATATGTGCCCACATATCACACATATCACCCACATACATTGCTGTCCAACTTATATCCTCATTTTTACTGTAGAAAATGTTGGAACACATTGCTGTTTTTAAAAGCAGTTTGTTTACAGCTTGCACAAAACACAATGCGGAGTTTATTGCAAGACAAGCAAACATCGAAACTGATACCTGGAGTGGGGCATGACATTATCGCAAAAGCCTAGGGAGTGTATATGCATAGCATATGATTGAGCATGCAGCGTCCAGTTGCCTGTGAGTCTCTGGTACGTTAACAGTGGCAGATCTGTCTTCCAAAAGGCCAGGTAGGCAAGTTGTAACGTGTAGATATGCAGGCATTCATGCGCAAACATGCCACTCTTTGTTATGTACTGCACATTCTCCAGTGTCTGGTCAGCTACCTTGGACATCTCTTGGCAGCTCAGATTGTAGCTAAGTGTCGTGGCACGGCAGTGGCCACAGTGACAACTAGGGTAAATGCTTTTGTACCGACTGTTGCGGAAATAAACGACCACAGTAGAATGCTTCTCTCAGCTAAACCGGTGCACGTAGGACACGGCTGCACATTGTAGCTCCTGTGAACCTTTGTTCACAGACTCATTCTGAAAAAAAAAAAAAAGAAAATTATAGTAGCTGAGAAGACTGCAGTAGGAGAAGATACAGGTATCAATATATGCCAGTATCTTGCCAAAAAGCACTCCTAGCACAGGGGGACATCCGGGTCTCTATTCTTATCCTTGTGTGCTTGGTTACCTGCCTTGAATATAATTAAGGCATTTTAATTTGGTTTTCAGTGAGCACTGCATTTGTGTGGATGCATTCTTTCTGCCTTCTTTATGCATTGTTTACTGGTGAGATCTGCCAGAAAGCTGAAGTACTTGTTGCAGCTGTATGCTATCGGGATTTATTGCTCAATTTACCTTATTTATCAGCATATCGCATTTTGTTTTCAGCATCGCTTCCTGGATGCAATAAAGACACCCAAGAGGCACCTTTTCGCCACCGATGGCTGTCACCTGTCGGCTGGTGAAGGTATCCAGGAGCTGGCAGAGGTCTTCGCCAGGGGCCTCGCAAGATTCTGTGGAGTGGGCATCCTGGCACCGTTCTCAGGTGTGCCTGCCAGGTATATCATCCGCCAGTGCCATCACTGCGGGTCCAAGGGCCACCAGCTTGGGGACGAGTACTGCAGGCCATAGGACCTGCACTACAGCCTGCAGTACTTACAGCAATGGACAGTGCAATCATTGTAAGGTTTTGGTGAGTAACTTGGTGGCAGTGAGACCTGTTCCTTATGTGTTTCTGAGCTGTATCTGCTCCATTGAGTCTGCAGCATCACGTGGGGCTCTTTATTGTTCACTGACATTGCCCAGCACAGAGGCATTTTTGCATTTAGACTTCAATGATTTTGCCATTGGTGCGGCCTAAATGAATTGAAAGCTTCCCACATTGGCATCGCTCATATCCAATGTGTAGCTTCGCAGCAATCACCTCATGGCGAGCATTATTCACATCCGGATAGCTACTGAGGTTTCCCAGCCCTCTTTAAAGCTTTTACTAGTAGTCATTTCTAAAATTTCAAACGGTAATATTAACGTCTTGAAGGCCTCTACACCAGAGATGACTGTTTACATGTCCGTAATATTCAACAAAAAACTTTTAAAATACCTTGTGTTTGGCGCATGATGGCCTCAGTTGCCTATGTGCCATAAACCCAACACACCGACCATGATTCACATCCATTAACCTGCTGGCGTACTTCATTATGCCAAGCATTGGTAAGCTTGAACTATTGGACAGGAAGAGCAGTTGCTAAATACATGGAGAATCTGTGGAAACCCTTAGCTCTGCCCCTGTAAATGGTAAACCGGCTTTTAAATGTGTGGTGCGGCCAGATGTTTATCTCGAAGAGCAGTGCCTCACTGCCATGTAATGCTGTGTTAGCACAAGCCAAATATTTTTTATGCAGCCATAGCAATCATAGAACTTGGAAGCACCATCTCACAAACGTTGTTGCCACTATACCTGGTTCCGTATGCGTTACAGATGCATTTCAACATAATGTGCAGTGGCAGGAAAATTTTGTCATAAAAAAAATAGGTGCCAGATGCACGAATTTTTATGACTGGTTCAAAGGGGATTCAAAACCATTTCGTTCTAGCAAGGCTTGACTGCATCTTTTTCTATCAGAAGAATGAAGCAAACATCCAGTTCCTCTCCAGTGGTGGAGTGAGTGCCCGGACAAATTTTTGGATGCAGTGACACTGTGACTCAGCTTTGTTGCTTTGACTGCCCCCTGTGTGGGGCACTTGTGCTTTCTCTTCTGCACCTTCTCATGTGACTGTAGTGGGATGTGCTTCCACAGGAGTGAACCACACACCGTGCTGGTTAGCGGGCAAAAGGCCTCAAAGCGTTGTTGCACATGATATATGTAGCCGAGAAAGCAGTGATGCCACCTAGCACAACGCACACTACATCCCCCCTTGTTTAAGAAAGGAACAGAAATGCACAGTATGCCCTGCACTACACAAGCATCAGTTCAGTCATCTGGGCCTTCGGATCAGTTTTCTAAACCTTGACACTCAAAAGGGTGAACTTGAAGGTTGTGACGGGGGTGAAGCCATGAGGTCGGGCTAGGAAGAACTACCTGCGTCCCGCTGTATTAGTCTCACTGCTTGATGGCTTCCTCTTGGGCTCATCTCCGGTAACACATTCGGCAGGACCCTCGGACCTTACAACATTGGACAGTGGGGTGAGGAATAACCTGCAACATTGAAGAACTTCCTTCAGGTCCTCCACTACATATGGCTGGGGGATGTTGAACTGGTCCCAGAATGCAGGGCTATTTATGTCGCGCATCCAACCTTGCCCACTCGTCTTAAGTGGGCACTGTACCTGAGCTGCATTCCTTTTCCTGTTAGCTTGATCACTCAGGTTAAACGACTGAGACGAGGGCCAGCATGGTTCAAGCCGTTTTGATGTCTTAGGAACTCCGGTTTGCAGGCGTCTGCCAAAGAGAAGTTGAGCTGGGCTTACTTCACTGATGCCAGGAATTTCCTGGTAGACAGGCAGTGCCAGGAAAGCATTGTTCACTTTGTGCACCAGGTCCTTGATGATACACCCCATCCTGTCCACCTCAGCTTTGGACTGTGGGAATCTTGGGCTGCTGGTGACATGCCTGAAGCCTTAAGGCTTTGCGAAGGTAAAGATGACTTTGTATGAGAATTATGGACCGTTGTCGCTGCGGACTACTCCTGGAATGCCATGGCTATCATGACTGCAGTGTTGTTGTACAGTGCTGACCAGTGGCTTCAGGGAAGGTTGGAAAAGGTCAGCTCCCACCTCAACCTAGGGAAGACTTGGAGTCTGAGAAGGCTTCCTTGGTTCTGCGCTCTTGCCACAGCCGATCTCTTTGTGGCTGTTGACTGTAGGCCACCACACCGACTCTTGAGCAGTGCCTGTGCTTCAATTAATTCCTTGATGCCCGTCATGAATGAGATCCCTGTGGAATGCTGAAGAGCCGTGCGGCTTCTTTGAGAAGTAACCTGTGAAGGATCGGTGGATGCCCACTGCATTGTTGCTCTGTCCTTTTGTGGCTGTACCGGTGCCCTGAGGCGGCAATCTCCTCGCAACCCCCGTCGTGTGTGTCGACAAGAAGCACACAAGGCGAGGCAGGCGGATGTTGAGCTGCGATAGAGTTAGAGGGAAGGACGGGGGCACGTTTTCCCGGAGCCACCCGAAGTGCTGTCTGCGAGAACGATGCAGCTGCGCGCGGAGGCGCGGGTCAGCTGCCATGGTTTGCTAATTGCCCTTCACGGAGTTGTTTCGCACCAAAGGTGCCAAAAATGGTGGAGGGCGTCACCCCATCAAAGCCGCCATACGTCGACCACCCCCCCGTCCTGACATAGTAAAGATCGTCTGGGAGCAGTTAGTGTGACGTACAGTCAGCAAGGACGCGGCTATCAGGCTTCGTGACATTGTGGCGTGTATCAACAGATCTCAAGAAATGGGCTGGCATAACAAAATGCAGCCAGACAAAAGGGACGTCCCCGTACGTTCAAAGGCAGCAACAGCAGGGTTTGTGCCACTTCCGGGATTTCGGGGGATGTCTGTCAGCAGTCATCGTGAAGACGAATGGCATAGAAACGCAGTTCAGCGCTTTCGTTTTTTTTTTTATTCGCAGTGGTAGTGGTTCGTTAGAGTCCAATAATTGCCCTGATGGGGGGAGGCCATCAGGGTCACGAGACTTCTGGAGGCCGACGACATGTGGGAGTGTTTTTGATGTGTTTTTTTTCATGCGTTTTCTGTTTTATTTCGTTAGAAAAAGGTTCTGAACCTTGCGGAAAGTCTAAGGCGTGCCATGCTGTTTGTAAACCAATCATGTGTTGAGTTTGTTGTTATTGGGTGATGTAAAATGTGGGCCAGTCTTCTTGGTCTTTAAAACCAGACCCCGGAGCCTGGTAAACTGTTCTGAACTAGGTTTAGATCTTTTGCATCTTCGGCGATGCCAAGGAGGGATGATTTTCCCATAGCCAGTTCTATGTTGTTGTGCTCGCTTCTCAGTCTGTTAAAAAATGTGAATTCCTGTATAAAGCTTCACTTTACTTTCCCTCAAATTGCTCCGCCACAGTGGCTCAGTGGTTACGGTGCTCGGCTGCTGACCCGAAAAACGCGGGTTCGATCCCGGCCGCGGTGGCTGAATTTCAATGGAGGCAAAATTCTAGAGGCCCGTGTACTGTGCGATGTCAGTGCACGTTAAAGAACCCCAGGTGGTCGAAATTACCGGAGCCCTTCACTACGACGTCCCTCATAGCCTGAGTCGCTTTGGGGCGTTAAACGCCCATAAACCATAAGCCAAATTTTCCCTCAAGTCACGTGTTGCCTGATCTTGTCTGTTATACCGTCTCAGATGGTGGGGTACCATTGCTGGAGCCCGAAGAACGAACCTCGAATCGTAACTTAGCACCTTGAAAACACTGAGGTTTCTTGATTTTTCCAGTACTCCTTAAATCGGAAGCAGTAGTCTCGAGTGCCTGGGCCAACCTTTGGTGCAGTACTCTAGCAGAAGGTTGCACTCGCCATCATTGGGTTCAGCTTTGCGACGTTTGTCTTGGTAAGTGGAGACAAAATCTGGGAGGGTGCAAAGAATTCTTTCAACAAACAGCTCAACAAGATTAGCTTGCCTTGGCAGTGGGCCGTCCAGTAGTGCACATGACGGCATGTCTGCAGTGGCTAACAGCTTGCTAGGTACATACAGCACCTGGCACTGGAAGCACATCAGCTTCAGACAGAATCACTAAATCTGCAGAGGTGGCAAGTCGACCACAGACATGCTGCGAGTGATGCAAAAACTGTTTGATGCTCACTGGAAGGCTGCTTTAGTAGCAGGATGGCACCAAGACTAAAGGAGCTGCCATCGGCTGATACTTTCATCTTGATCACAGAGTTCAATGCGAAGCACGGCCTAGCCTGCATCCGAAGCCTCCTTCGCTCTTATGTGCTTATGAAAGTTGCTACGTATGTGCTTATGAAAGCGAAAACTTTCGTGAACTTCGTTCACTGGATGGATGTACTAGGCTGTGAGGTGTTGCTTGACTTATGCGTACGACACACATTCCACCTCCGAGTGCGCAAGTGAATTGAGAACATGGCGCACTTGAGCTCCCACACACTACAGCAGCGTACGAACCTTGACTTCATCCATTGCCAAAGACTCTGCCATAGCGACAGAAAAATCTTCAAATTGTTCGACCCATGATGACCAGGAAGCCAGCTCATACAAGTTGAACGCTGGTGGTGGCGCTGGGCCTACCAAACTGGCGAACTGAGGTTGTGTCTCAGAAGCATGAGAGTTCACAACGAAGATGGTCTTGAGTTAGCGTGCCTTGAAGGAACTTGATCCTGGATTCCAAGCAATTATAACACCATGAGGAGGTGACCTAGCCAAGCCTAGCCGTGATCCAGGCTAGCAGACGGAGCCACAGCAACCGAGACACTCTCAATGCCAGAAGCTAAGAGCCTTTATTTCAGCCAGCGTTCGTTTTTGTGGGACTGAGCAGCGCCCTGTAGAAACGCCTCACACAACATTAACTTAGGGCTGTAAAAGAGCTGGTCTGAAAGCTTGCAGTCAATCAAACCAATGATGAAGCATTCTTGAAACAAGCATATCTTCAGTAGTAGGTGGTGCGTAGTCTCAGTGTTTAACCATGGTATGGAGAGCAGTGCTAAAAACAAACGGTCTCGTCCGGTTGCTCCATCCGGCGGTAGGAACAGGCATATTCATATAGCTTGAGTGCATGTACGAAGTGGTTGGTGAATGCCTTCTCGAAATCTGATATGGCCCTAATGTAAGGACTGTTCATGCGTGCGGCCCCACGTAGTGGAGCATGGGCCACATGGACCATGGAAGCATGGTCTTAGGGCATACTGTTCAATTCTGTCTTTCAACTGTAAGGCTCCAAGGGAAGCAACATCTGCTCACTCTGGTGACCATTACATTTTACTGGGGCATAGCATTCAGATATACTGTCTCCAAAATGGACAAACTGCAGTGCTCCTTTCGTTGGTTGTTTAAAAAAAAAGTGAAATGTTGGGTATGTTAAGATGTTCATGACTTGTGTAAGGTTAGTAAAACTTGAATGGTTAGACATTCTTTAAAAGGTTATTTATGGTAGCGAACTGAAGTGTGTGCCTGGTGCTACCAATGTGAAATGGTTTAGAACTTGTGTGTATAAAAATGGGTCCTGTCACTTAGTGTGAATTATCTTCATATTGCTGTTCTGTCGTGTGTGTGCACATTTTTATGCTATGATTTGTTCCCAGTCACATTGTTGTGTGATGTGTTGAAATTGACAGCTCTGTGTTCGCTTGTTTTCAAAAGGTGCAAAATTTTGGGGGTGTTTCATGAATAAATCAAGCAAATGTTCCAATTGGAAGCCTTTGTTAGCTTAGTCAAACCTTAGATGGCTTGACATACTTTCAAATAGTTTTAGTTGGAGGTAAACTGAAATGTGTGCCTTGTGAGGACAGTGTGCAAATTTTAAAAATTGAGTTTATGGAAGTGTAATTTCTTAAGTGGCATGAATGGTCAACTTTATTTTGGTGCTTGTTCATGTAGATGCATACTATTTTTATACAATGCTTTGTATTTGCAGTGACTTTGTTGCATGACAAGACTTGAAAATTTCAACATTTTTTAGTTTTTCCTGTTCGGCTACAGATGTCTTTTGTTTTCTAAAATGAATTGGTAATTCACTGTACCTGCTCATAATTTTGTCCAGTTCCTCAAAGGTCCCGGCCGCGGCGGCTATAATTTCTTTGGAGGAGAAATTCTAGAGGCCCGTGTACTGTGCGGTGTTAGTGCACGTTAAAGAACCCCAGGTGGTCGAAATTTCCGGAACCATTCACTACGGCGTCTCTCATAGCCTTAGTCGCTTTGGGACGTTAAACCCCATAAACCAAAACCAACCAACCAAGTTCCTCAAAGGAACAACGGTGGTGCAATGTGCGATTGTATTTTTTGCGATGTATTGTAATGATCACGTATTCAGCATATGTCAGGTGTGATTGCTCAGAAAGATCTGTGGAGTGACTATGATAAATTGAGATCATAATAAGGGGCATGGTTATGGTGGCATATGCAGGTGTAAAGCACACAAGTTGACGCATCATTGGTTTGGTTTCATAATGAGGGATGAAGGATATGTTGGAAACAGGATGTTGTAGGTGAACATAAAAAAAAAATGAGAAGCATGGGTATGTCCAAACATATGCAGATAAGTGGTGGAGGCACACCTTTCGGAGAAGTTGTCAGTGGAGGCATTTGAGGACAACTTAAACTATAGTCTGATGCAACTTAAGTCTGCAGTAAAGCTCCGCCCACATTCAGCCTCCGCCCACAGAATTCCTCCACGATGAAAAAGTAGTCCACTGGATAAATGTTTCTTGTTTTCTAAACAAGAAGCTCATCACAACAAAAAAATTATGACTCAAATTTTGATACATGGATTGGTTGACGTAGTCAAACATGAAAAAGCTGATTTCGTTTACTGTTGCAATTAGCCACCGGAGTAATACAGGACGCCGCGGACTGCGGCCCAGTGTTGGGAACTGCTGTTTTTTTTTAACTTATATCTTACTATATGAGGTTTTAGCTGCAAGTCTGACATGGAGTCCCGGCTGTTCCTTTGACCTCCTTGAAGTCAGTATTACAGCGTGCAGTGCCTGTGTGTAACTCTTCATTTTACCCTGATAATATGAGGGGCGTACACAGCCTGCAAAAGTATGGCTGTAAACTAAAGCTATCTCTTTCATTTTCTTCAAACGTTCTGTGTTGTGTTAGTGTTATGTGCCGCCATCACATGGCTTGTGTTTTCAACAATTTGCTGCCTTACCACCAGAATTGACGTGCGAGGACTCCCATTTTTGCTGTTTGTGTCGTTTGGCGTTGGTCAGTTACACCTAATAAACTAAGTGACACTTTGCAGGCTACGCCTCGTCCCTCCTTGCCGGCCTCGTCGCGTCTCATTTTACGCAGCGACATAGCGTGTCACGTCGGAACCAGCAGTGATTTTCTGTAAATGAGCTTTATGAACGGCACCAGCTGCATAAATCTGCTTTTTGTTTTTCGGCAGTCTTATTACCAAAATGACGTGGAGGTAGCAGGACCACAGTATTGCAGAATTCGAGGTGCGCAAAAGCACTAGCTGATAATTTAGACCTGTAAAATTGGCATCAACCTGACGGGCCAACGCTGCATCGCTCAGGAAGAATATGGGGGAAAATTTTTTTTTTTCTATATCGCCTCGCAAGGATCACTTTCATTCATAGGTAAAGGTAGTAAAGGCAACAACCAGCGTATCTCAGTGTAAAAATGCAAAAAAAAAAAACCTTGCAGTGCGCCTTCAGAGTAGTGCTGTTCAATAAAATAAGGCAGTTTCGGAATCACTGTAAAGAAAAAATGTACTTCCGCGTTGCGAATTTACGAGCCTGTATCCATCGAGGGTCAAGACTGGCCACAAGCCTAGCACAAATCCGGTAAACGAATTCAAATATGGCGGAGCAGTAGCGGCGCCGAGTTTTATTTGCATTAACTGCTCTGGTTAAGAGCAAAAGCTGTCGTGGACTTTGCGAGTATTGAGCGAGTGTGTCTACTGTTACCCAGCTGGTGGCTCAGGATTAGAGCACCGAGAGGATGGAATGCGAGCGATTGTGATGACGGTGGTGGCGGCTGTCAACGTGAGTGATGTAGAACGTAAAAAATCCCTGGGTGGCATGCTGACAACTTTGCGATGCGTTTGCACTGCTTATTCTTAGTAACTGCTTATGTTATTCAAACTTGAATTCCTTACGTGTTATCATTCTTCATTCAAGCACCAGTGCGGCCGCCGTAGCTGGCGCGAGTGCTGAAAGCAGACTGCGGAACGCATGAGAAGAGTTAGCATGTCGAAGTGTGCTCTGCATTTTGGTCGCGCCTATGCAGCGGGTTCACCGAAGGAATCATTCTACGATGCCTGTTTAGCGTTGAAGCACTGCACATATCTGGTCTGACCGCTACCCAATATGCTAAACTTATGCAGTTTATGGATTGCAGCAAAAAAAAAAGGAGGCACCTCTCTCGTTCTTTGCAATCGTGTGGCCGTTTTTGCTTTGCCTGCATGAATTGAGTAGTTTTTGGCGCTTGATATTTTGCGTCTTTTACTGCCCGTCGTGGTAGCCCAGATTTGCATGGAAGCATTCCAATATTGCACTGCTGTTGTCAATGTATTGAGGTACTTGCCTCTTGCAGTATGGTGCCCGGGTTGCTTCCCAGAACTTGAGAGACGAGGCTTGAAGGTGAAGAGAGCACGTTGAGCAAACCGTTCTTGTAGGATGCCACGGTTTGTAGCCATGTACCGCACAACACTGCTTGACAATAGATCATGTCTGCACTATCAACCGGCTGGTAGAGAGATGCAGTGAAACCAACCCCTTTATATAGCAGTCATATATTTTGAGAAAGCTAACTGTTAACCAGCAGTCATCAAGACGTTGCGGAAACAAGGTGCAGAATAGGCATATGCGAAAGTACTGCAAGATATTTACACTGGCTGTGCAACTAAATAGGCCCCATAGAGAAAGCAATAAAAGTTGAATAAAGAATGATGGTGTACAGTAAGACAATTTCTCCATTGTTCACTTGCATGCAAGAATTATTGTCGGAACACTCAGGGAAAACAATTAATGGACAATATCTTAGTATTCTGCGATTTGCTGACAACATTGCCTCGCTAAGGTCACAAAGTCTCTCCTGACGGACAAGCTTGTGCATCGTCCAAGTGACCAAAGGTAAGCATCACGTGGACCAAAACAGCATTTCAGCTTGCCACTGGCAGGGTAAAGTACTGTACCACCTCGGACCATTTTTGCTTGCAATGCATCCAGACCACTTTTTTGGAATGTGCTTCAGTTTCTGTGTAGTAGCGGCTTATTTGCAATTCAACTGCTCTATAAGTTGTTTAAAAGGGTTATAGAACTGCGGTGGTGGACCAAAACTTTCAGAATTCAACTACCCTGCTGATGTGTGAATCAACATACTGACATGGTTACGAATATCTTGCAGCTAACTCAAGGTATGAACCTTCCAATTGCATCACAAAGTTTTGTTCTGCAGTTCATCGAACTGCCATACACAACTGAATCATAGGAAATATATTTGCTTAGCAACATCTCAAAATCAAGTTTGGTGGCTTCATTGCTCTTTCACAACTTAACATATAGCTCTGTATTTCACCCTTGTGGCAAAATACAAAAAGATGCACAAGGCCACTTAGCATAGCAGTTGTAAAACAGTTGTCTTGTATAGGTGTATTTGCAGAATCCTCCCGGTGCATGCTTGGCAAGTAGGCGGGATCCTGCTGAAATCAACACCTGTTGGTCCGCGGGCGCAAGCACCATTCTTATCACACTAGCCTCAACTGCACCTATGCCAGTCATGGGGAATTAACTGCAGGCATAATGAATCAGTTTTTTCACGGTTTTTCCTGCTAACAGCGTCTTGCAAGTGACTGCACAAAATGCAGAGGAGCAGGGCCCGACTGCGATAGGCGCTTCCCTATCCGCCACCTGGGATCTCTAGCAGGCAGGTTCTGCCGAGAGAAAAATGTGTGCTGGTTTGGCTTAACCAGTCTTTGTTCTGCATATGATGTTGGTTCCCAAGCTGACCATTGGACAAAGGATACATGTCTGGGCACGTCCAACTATCTGCAGCCGGGTGGACAGCAAGCCCCCCAGAAGTGTGCCGGACTCCTGCTATAAAAAAAGCACATCACTTTCGAGAATAACTGAACAGCAATGATCATACCTCGCCACACAGGAAGCTACGGAGACACCTCATTTGTGTTCAGTAAGGCGTCTAAAATACTTGTGTGCCTTTGATTTCAGCAGGTACTACAAGTGCTGCATCTGGTTGTGCCAGGCACAGCACTTATCCAGGTACATGGTACAGCAAGACCTCGAGACGACTGTTCGAGCAGCACACATGAATACCTACGGTTTAGAGCACACCACTGCAACAGAAAGCCTAGTAAGACATGATGTTGGGCTAGTCGGTTCATGGTTAGAGCGAAACAGAAAGCCTAGAGCCACACTGCACTATTACTTCATGCCTGGTTCTGCCAACAGAAAAAATACTGCAATGGTAGCTAACACCGAAGCCACCTACCTGAAGACCTGGAGATGACTAGTTTAGCAACACACACACTACCAGCATCCAGAGCAGACCACCACTATGCATGACACACTATTTATGCCGCAGAACATTTAACAAGGGCAGCCTGCAGGAGAAGCAATGGACTACATTTCCTGCACCATGTGTGATAACTGCACCAAACACTAAAATTTATGGTTGCTATCGGTATGAATGACAGAAACCTCCGCATCATTCAGAATGATGCGAAAGCCCTGCAATGCGAAAGCCCTGAGGCTAAAATAAATGAAATGTGTTTCAAGTAGTCCTGCTGCAAAACCGCAGGTGCTGGAAAGCGCGTAGACGCAGCAGATGCAGAGGTGCGGTGCTTTCTGGGTCAATAATCTGGCTGCTTCTCCAGGTTTTTCGTACTAGCAGTGTGTTTCAGTAGTGATGGCTGCTTGCCTAACATTTGCTTTGCAGCTTGGGTAGCATTATGAACATTCTTTTTGACTACTTGTACCAGTGATGTGTAGAAATATTATGCGGACACCAGTTAATTGTGTCACGGGTTCGGCAATTACACGACGTCATCACCGAGTCCTGACAATGAGGGGGTGGCCGTTTGATGCCCGGCGTAGCCGGTAAGCAAACGTAGTGAATGAGACAGAGGCGTGCTACGAGGTAACAACAAAACAACATTTATAGTTCAACTGAAGAATGCGGCTGCTTTCACAGAAGCGTCATATACATTCTACAAAACAATGTCAGAAAAAAAATAGCATTAAATACACTGAATTAAGTTATACATTGAATATGTCTACACAGGTCAGAACACAAGTGAGAGTCCAATTAGCTACAGTCGATAAAAGTTCAGAAGGGGAACAAACACACAGTCAATCGGGGAGCGCGGCTGCAGTCCATCCTCAAGCACGCAGTCAGTGCGGCCCCCCGAAGGTGACGTCCTTCCAGGGCAGCTTGCGGTTTCGCGGATGCGGTGCGGCGGCTCGGAGTCCCGGGTGTTCGCGGCGGCAGTGTCTCCACTGACGAGCGGACTGAAGTTCGTGCCCATACGGCCCCCTTTTTAAAGTCCTTGGCCACTAGCGGGTGAGGCACTCACGGCGCCACACAGTCGGTGTCGAGAAAGCAAACACCAAAAAGCGCAACAAGAACACGTAGGCACCTACACTTTTGACACTGCATGGCCGCCATCTTGGAGGAAAAAATTAACGGACGACTAAAAAGAAGCCCTAGGCTTCGACTCTGGATTCGGGGACCTTGGAACCACAAAGAATTAAAACACAACCAAAAAGGGAGTCACATAAGCCCGCAACTTTTTTCCTGCTAATTGTCAGCTCAAGACTTCGGCAGTATGGGGGCCGGCCTTGAGCCGCCTCTGAATGCGAGGGGGTTGTCTAAATAACTGAAACAGCGTGCATGTATTCTTGCTCTTCCCAAGACACATACGAAGAAACGCGGACGCATCAGTTTTATACAAACAAAAGTAATTTACAGGCTGCCGCCACTTCTGTGCCACGGCCCCCCACTTCCGGAATATCGGATAATATTCTAAACCCACAGAAGTCGGCGAGCAGGCCCGTACACAAATATACAGCGCGTAACCTAATCACTTACATTTAACTAGCACACAATTCAAGTCAGCGTGTATACATGCACCATAATACTTGAATGCTTAAAGGGACACTGAGGAGAAATTGAAGTTGGCTTGTATCGACAGAATACCAGCTCCTGATTACAAAAACGCCACTAATACTGACAACAAAGCTCTTGTAACATAGAAAACAGCAAGAACCAAAATACAGGTATCGTCGCCACAGGCCAAACTCACAAGTACAAGCGTGATGACGTCATAGGACAAAACAGTGTTGCTAGAACCAATGGTTCTAGCAACCCTAGGACACGAGAAGCTACGAATCACTGAGGCGCAGCCAATGCATGCGCAAATCTCCTTGGCGTCTGCAGATGGCGCCGCGTCCCCAGCAACTACACGCGCGCCTGCAGCATCGGGACCAATCAGCGCCTGCTCACCGGCGCTGGCGGGCTCCCGGTATTCCGCTAACGGTAGCAAGGTACACAGTATGCTAAAGGTGTCTATTTGCGAGAACTTAGTTGACTACTTCAAGAACGGGATCCATCGTAACGCTGGCAAAACGCCGGTGCAAACGTAAATGAAGCGACGGTAGCGACGGCCGCAATAGCCGATAGATAATGTGTGGTCGGCAGTAGCTTTTCGGCTGCTGCTAGGCCGCACTGCTCGCCGCCAGAAATCACGGAGTCTGCGTTACGTCATGTTTCACGTCACTTAGTCCTATGTCGTCATAAGAGAATCCCAAGTTTGAATCAGAGCGGCGGGAAAAACTTTTTCAACCTCGAATCCAAATTTCTTAGAAATAAATGCACCTTTCGCTGCCGGCAAAGCGGCAACAAAGCCATGAAATGCCGAACTATCGGATTTTGCTTTAAAAAAATATTACAGCTCTCCTCACTGTCCCTTTAACAGTGCAAATTCATTGCGCGCGACAAATCTACAGGCTGCTAAGAAAATCAGCACCGACATTGTCCTTGCCCTTTATGTGCTCGACGGTGAACTGATATTCTTGGAGCAGCAAGCTCCAGTGCAGGACTGCTGTTTAGCTGTTTCGCTCGTTTGATGTAGCTCAGTGGTTGATGGTCCATCTGAACTATGAAAGGCACCCCGTACAGATATAGGTGGAAAACTTCCGTATTCCCCAACTAACGCTAAGCACTCTCTCTCGATGGTGCTGTATGCTGCTTCTCTGGGGGGCAACTTTCTGCTCGTGTATGCCACCGGGTGAAGCGTTCTGTCATGCCGCTGCATTAGTACCGCGCCAAGGCTGGTATCAGAGGCATCCGTGCGCAGCACAAACTGTTAGGAGAAGTCTGGCACCCGTAGTATCAGAGGGCTTGAGACCTGACACTTGAGCTCTTCGAAGGCTTCCTGATGGGCCGGCGTCCACTTTACAATGTTCCTCTCTCCTTTTTTCGTCAGCAGGGTGAGGGGCACGCTTATTATTGCGTAGTCGGGGATGAAGTCTCGGTAATACCCCGACAAGCCAAGGAAAGCACGTACCCGACGCTTTGTTCGAGGAGTTGGTGCCGCCTGTATCTTGTCGAGCGTTTTCCCGAGCGGTGCCAGCTCACCTCGGCCAATGCGATGCCCGAGGAACTCGATGCTTTCCAACCCGAATTCGCATTTGCTTGGTCGTACCGTCAGGCCGGCCGTCTCGATTCTCGCAAACAGCTGCCTCAGTAAAAAGAGATGCTCCTCCCACGTAGCACTGGCAACGAGGACATCATCATAATAGTGCTGCACTCCGGGAATTCGCTCCACCACTCATTGCATCAATCTTGAAAATACTGCCGGGGCAGTCTAACGGCATACAACGAAATTGAAAGAGTCCCGATGCCGTTGAAAACACCGTCTTGGGCTTGGACTTCTCAGTCAATGGGATTTGCCAATATCCTTTGGCAAAGTCTACCTTTGAGAAGTATTTCTTCTATCCAGCTGCAGCGAAGACCGCGTCTGCTCTGGACATTGGCTCCAAATCGGCAACCAGGACGTCGTTCAGGCGTCTGAATTCAATGCGAAGCCAGTTCGTGCCATCTGGTTTCTTCACCAAGAGGACCAGTGAATTGTAGGGTGACTGGGACTTCTCGATTATTCCCAGCCGCTCCATCTGCTGCATCTCTCTTTCTACGGCTTCTCTCGTCGCAAACAAAGTGGGTATTGTTTTACGTGGACCGGAGTGCGGGTAGTGAGCTCTAACCGGCACTCGGCCCAGTCCGTCTTGCCCGGGACATCGGAGAAGATGCGAGAGTGTTCTGAAATCACTTCTCGGAGCTGTCTCCGTTGATCCGCCATCAAATCATCAGAAAGCTTCACATCTCGCTCGCCCTCTGACTGTTCAAGCGCCGGAACAGGAATGGCTCCCCCGCTGTCCGATTCGGTGACGCCGCAGATCGCGTGGAACACGCGTTCTATTGGCTGGCTTTCCCGCTTTTTGTACTTTTTAAGCAGGTTGACGTGACAGGTTGACGTGAAAAATCTTCCTTCCTCCGGCCATCTCGATAACTTAGTCGGCCTCTCCTTTCTTCTCCTTGATCTCGAAGGGCCTCTTCCACTGAACCAGTAGCTTGTTGTTGTCCGTAGGCAGCAAAATCAGGACCTTGTCTCCCAGATCAAACATCCTCTCTCTGGTTTTCCGGTTGTACAGCTTTGCGTAGAGCACCCCAGCCTTTTCGAGCTCCTCGTGCGCTAGTTTGCATGTGTCTTCCAGTCGGTTATGGAGGTCAAACACGTGCTGGTATGTGGTCTTCGCCTCCTCGTCTAGGTGATGGTTTGTCCAGAGCTGCTTTAAAATGGCCAGGAGTCCCCTCACGTGCCGCCCATACAAAAGCTCGAAGGGTGAAAAGCCCAAACTTGCCTGTGGGACCTCCCTGTATGCGAACAGCAACGGCGCCAGATAGCGGTCCCAGTCTAGCAGCTTTTCGGCGAATTTTTCGACCATCCCGTTAGACATGGGGTGGTACGGCGTGGTATGCAGCTGGCATATGGAGAGTAGTCGGGCCACCTCCTTCATCAAGTCAGCAGTAAAATTGGTGCCCCGGTGGCTTATGACTTCGTTAGGGACTCCAAACCGATAAAACATTTCAACCAGTGCCTCAGCGACCTTCTCAGTTTCCACGCTTGGCAGCACTACGGCCTCTTGGTACCGGGTTGCATAATCCATTAAGGGCAGGATGTACCGGCTGCCATGTTTAGAAGGGGGGCTGGATTGGGCCCACAATGTCTATGGCCACTCTTTTGAATGGCGTTTCGATGAGTGGCGTCCTCCCCAGCGGCACCCGGGCGACCCGGCCCTTCGGGATTGTCCTCTGGAATATGTCACAGGACGCGACAAATCTCTTCACGTCCGCGGTGATACCCGGCCAGAAAAAATCTTCCAAAATCCGGTCCTTCCTCTTCTGAGCGCCTGAATGTCCGGCCATTATTCCGTCGTGCGCAGTTTTGAGCACCGCCTCGCGATGACAATTTGGGACAAGCAGCTGACGCACGATCCGGCCAGTTTTCTCGGTGTAGATTCGGTACAGTACCTCATCCTCTATCTTGAATTCGATTTTGCCTTCCGAATCCCTGCACATGTTTCTTTCCAATTTGGGAGAAGCAATGTTTGAGCGACTGGTCCTCTGCTTGCTCCTCTGCATAACTCATCCTTCGCGACTCCACTGCGACGTCGGGGGTTTTAAGCGCTTGGAACTTCTTGTTTTGCTCCCTTACTTTTGCTCTAGTTACAACCGCTGCAACTTCCTCTTCAACGAGCTCGTTGCTGACCGGTTGTTCAACCAATCCCTTCGGGTCATCTGGAGCTCTTGCGCCTTCTACGTTTCCAATAATTAAATCATACAGCGGCTCCTCCATGCAGAGCGCCATGATAATCGCAGAAAAATATGGGGTGTCGATGTGAACCAGTTCCTCAGGCAGCATCTTAGCTGTTCCATCCACTAAGTAAACTGGCCTCTTCTCTCCTGAGAGCTGGTCATCGACGATGAGCTCTTGTCTCACGATCGCCGTATTGCATCTGGTATCCCGCAATACCGATATGCTCTTGCCTCCCAACGTTCCAGCCACCACCGGCAGTCCTTCAACGAGGAACTCCGATCGAGTCATCATGACCGCGTTAACAATGGGAATTTTGTCCCCATTTTTGAGCTCCAGGTAGCCATCGCGAATGCTCTCCTCATTAACGTTCTTGGCGGGTGAGTAGACGCACGATGCCTGTGGCCTATCCTTTACCGCTGAGTGGCACGCATCCGCCTTGTGTCCCTTTCACCCGCACTTGAAACAGGTGACGCTATGACTGTTACTGGTGTGGGTACGGCACTGTGAAGCCTGATGCCCAATGCGGTTGCAAAGGTAACAGCGAGGCTGTGCTCGTTGATTGATTCTCTTTCCTTCACTTTCGGGCCTCCCGGCATCGTCTCGGCTGTCGATTTGGAGAGATTCAGGCTTCCTTGCACTTCAAAAAACTGGTCAGCTAGGTCCAACTTACTCCTAGCGATTTTGCTTTCCTCTCCTTCAGGTAAAGTGCCATGTTGGAATGACAGCCCTGTAGGAACCTTTCCTTAATGAGGAGCTCTCTGAGTTCCTGAAACTCAGTCTTGATGCCTGAAAGCTCGATCTAGCGGTCAAAATAGTGGCTGAGACACGCTGAGAACTGAGCTGCAGTTTCGCTATCCGCCGGTTTTCGAGTATTGAATTCCTCTCGGAACCCTTCCGAGGGTGAACCAAAATCGCTTCAAAAGGGCGGTTTTCACCTTGGTATAATCCGCTGCATCACCTGGTGGCAAACGCCCGTAACCACTAAGTGCTTCCCCACTCAGACACTTAGCTAGCGCTGTCGACCACTGGCTCTTCACAATGCTTTCAAATCGTCTTATATAAGCATCTAAATCATCTTTCCTGTCGTCAAATGGGATCAGGAGTTTACTTGTGTTCAACATCAAATCACCTTTGTCCTGGCTCCCTTCTTTCTCTCTAGTCTCTTTCTCTAGTGGCTGACACAATATTTTCAAACGCATCATCTCTATCTGACGTTCGTCAGCTGCCTCCGCGGCTGCGCACTCACCCTCCGCTCTCTCTCGGGCAAACGCCCGTTCTTCGTGCTGCTTATCTTCCACCCATTTTCTGAGCTCAGTGCTCGTCAGCCCCAACTGGCTACCCATCGCTATCGACCCTTCCAAATCCATGCTTCTATCTCCAAGAACACTTCGAATAACACAGCTAGAAGCTCAGCAAAAAGAAAATCCTGTTCATACACGACGCCTCTCAGCACAAGTCGGCACAGTTCAACATCTCAACAAGTCTCCCTCTCAGTTCACCACGTTTTCTTTGCACCAAACGTCCTGTCGCGGACACCAGTTAATTGTGTCACGGGTTCGGCAATTACACGACGTCATCACCGAGTCCTGACAATGAGGGGGGTGGCCGTTTGATGCCCGGCGTAGCCGGTAAGCAAACGTAGTGAATGAGACAGAGGCGTGCTACGAGGTAACAACAACAAAACAACATTTATAGTTCAACTGAAGAATGCGGCTGCTTTCACAGAAGTGTAATATACATTCTACAAAACAATGTCAGAAAAAAAATAGCATTAAATACACTGAATTAAGTTATACATTGAATATGTCTACACAAGTCAGAACACAAGTGAGAGTCCAATTAGCTACAGTCGATAAAAGTTCAGAAGGGGAACAAACACACAGTCAATCGGGGAGCGCGGCTGCAGTCCATCCTCAAGCACGCAGTCAGTGCGGCCCCCCGAAGGTGACGTCCTTCCAGGGCAGCTTGCGGTTTCGCGGATGCGGTGCGGCGGCTCGGAGTCCCGGGTGTTCGCGGCGGCAGTGTCTCCACTGACGAGCGGACTGAAGTTCGTGCCCATACGGCCCCCTTTTTAAAGTCCTCGGCCACTAGCGGGTGAGGCACTCACGGCGCCACACAGTCGGTGTCGAGAAAGCAAACACCAAAAAGCGCAACAAGAACACGTAGGCACCTACACTTTTGACACTGCATGGCCGCCATCTTGGAGGAAAAAATTAACGGACTAAAAAGAAGCCCTAGGCTTCGACTCTGGATTCGGGGACCTTGGAACCACAAAGAATTAAAACAACCAAAAAAGGGAGTCGCATACGCCCGCAACTTCTTTCCTGCTAATGGTCAGCTCAAGACTTCGGCAGTATGGGGGCCGGCCTTGAGCCGCCTCTGCTTTCGCAATGCGAGGGGGTTGTCTAAAAAATTGGCAGAGGCTTAGCTTGGTTAAGCCTGGTAGGTTGCGAAAGCTCGTTGTTTCTTCCTGGCTTCACACTGGCGAGCTGCCTTCTCCTTCTGTGTGGCAGTAGACGGCATGGCAAACTATCTTTGTACGCAGTGAGAAAGATCCACCGTGACTACCCGCCATGCTCCGCCGACGGATCGAGCTGGGGGCCCTTTTTTTCGCAACTGGTATGACGTCACCTCGACTGTAGCGCCACTGGTGAGAGGAGCGCGAGGCTCACCGCCGTGACTACCGCCGCCCTGCACCGACTGATCGAGCTGGGGGCCCTTTTTTTCGCAACTGGTATGACGTCACTCCGCGAAAGGTCAACTGTAACTACCGCAGTGCCACGCTGAAGGCTCAAAACCTACCGTATTATTGCTTTCGTAATCTGTACCTTGTATCACTCCTATCTTGGTCCTGACCGGACTGATAGTATCTCTAATAAATAAATAAATAAATAAATAATAACTGAAACAGCGTGCATGTATTTTTGACTTCCCGAGACGCATACAAAGAAACGCGTACGCATCAGTTTTTTACAAACAAAAGTAATTTACAGACTGCCACCACTTCTGTGACGTCATGGATCAGCCGAGTCGTCCTTTACGTTCACGAGGTCCTGCAGTCAGAGTGCGAAAGCCTTCCATTTCCAAACTTTGTGACTGAGGGTTAGAACCAGCCTGAATGCTAGCAAGAAGCGCCTCAGGCTCACCCAATGGAAATGACCTACTCTGCGCAGAAGTGGAGGGAAGAGCTTCATTTTTATGAGGTGGGCTCTGAAACCCAGAATTTTGTTCTAGTTCCCACTGCACAAATTCAAGCTGTTCCTGAAGTCAGCGCATGTACAATGGAACCTGTGGATTCAAATTCGGCATTCATGACAGCTCTTCCTGCAACCTGTGCATGCTGTGCTCCCCTTGACAACTATGTACTGATGTTGCCGCAAAGATTCAGACTCCATAAGCCAGCCACCATGAGGTGCTTTGCTAACACCGGATTTCAATATTATGGAACCTGCACAGTGCTTCTTGAAGTTATCAGCTGTGCGGTGGTCTGCCCTGGGCCTCACCTCAGAAGCAAGCTGCTTCAGGAGCCGCTCATTAGTGAACCTCTGCAAAGTAATCAACAGCTTGTCTAACCTCTGGCACTGCTTCCTCTCCAAGTAGACCGTCTTGAGCTCATTATGTAAGCTCCCCAAATGGTTATTAGGAGTGAGACCGCTGCCTTCTCTATAGCAGAGTGCCCACTGCTGTGGGCGCTTTGCAAACACCCTCTCAAAGTACTCAACGAAGGCTCTGAGCTCCTCCACAGACTTTGACGGCAGAAGTTTCGCAAGGACAGCCTCAACTTCTGTTACGCTTGGGCAAAGCGTCAAAGTGTGCAAAGTTTCCCTGACAAGTTTCCGATTTTCTCTCCTACTAACTTTACTGACATTCAAGTTCCAAATACGCTTGACATGCCAAGTACAGAGCAAGCATTTCTAGGGGCTCCCCATTACCCTTGCCCAAGCATTGTAATATGCTGGCGCATCGTCTGACATGAAGAGCTCGGTGCAAAGTGCCTGAGCAAGTCTCTCCTTGACTGCCTGAAAAAACAACCATAGTTTCTTCTGTAGTACTTTTTGAAAGAAGGTAAGCGCATGGAATGCCTGACAAGTCTTCGCCAATCCATGGGTGGAATCAATACAAACACTTTTCCTACCATATTCGAGCAGGAATTCCCCGAGTGCTGTTCATGAGAGCCATTTTAAACTTCCCTATGCCTTGTTCCGTAAGCAACTCTCTATCAGCATAGAGCGAAACTGAGGTTTCTTGGAGCTCATTAATCCACATACTCATGCTGACAAACTCATCTGGGTCTTTCTGCTCCTCATTTCCAATATGGAACTTTCGCTTTATATTATAAACATCGTGCCTGTCCAAAGTGTGGAGCACATTCAATTCAACTCCACCAGTTGCATGTGCATCTAGCAAAATCCTTTTACTAGGAACTCCTAGGCTCAGTTTTGCTGCTATGGCATTCTTCTGAGTGGATGTCAAGCGCTGATGCTTCACACTTTTCTCATGGCCGTAGTGCTCCGCCTAATACTCAACACTTACTTTCTCTCCTTCTTGCGTGACAGCCATAGTTGCAAAGCAGTGCTTGTTGCACTTCCCACTGCCCACTAACTTTGGCTGCCGCTTACCTTTTCCAGTTTTCACCTCCATTCCTGACCTGTGGCAAAACAGGTACCTCTTCGTTGCTCCTGAGGGTAAACGCTTTGGTCCAGTAGTGGCTGTGAATTGGACTTGCTCCTTCATTTCTTCCATTTCCTTCCATGCTGCAAAATCTACAAACAAAAATACAAATGCACGTATTTAATGGAGACATATTACACAATGGTCAAACTTGTTTTGCTATGTTTCGAACAATTTAACTGAAGTTTTTCAAGATGTAAGGCAGCCATCAGAGCAACATGGACTAGCTATAGACTTCTCAAATGTGATCGCTCAAGGGTAAAGCACTCTTAGTGCATGAGGCCCACCTGCCCCAAGTTCTGCTAACACTTCATGGATGACGCACTGTAACTGCTCCAATATTTACTAATTTAATCTACCTTGCCCTTTAAAAGCGATTCAATACAGTTTTGTGAGGCATGGCTGCCATATATTCCACAAGGCTAGCAACCTAATGCAAGCTATAGACAAGCGTCGGGCTGTGACGTCACGGAGATGCGGCGTTGCTGGAGTCAGCAGTGGCTTTCGTTGTGTAGGCAAGAGCCGGTACCCTGTGCCTTGGGTATGCCACGCTTCAGCGTTTTTGAGCGTTTGAGTAGTTTTTTCTCTATTTTTCGCTTCCACGAGCTTCAACATGTACATTTTCTTCACCACCTATCCTAGAAAGGGATAAAACGTCGCTAAGGTATCGGCAAAATCATGCAGTTACTTTTCATATTACCTGACTTTTACTATTGCTGGTCAATCAGAACCTGGCGAAAACAGCTAATACCGGACCGAAAACCAGTTATCAAGCAGAATAAGGCCTGCAATGACTTAAAATATTTAGCTCTGCAGAGCAAACGTAACTTCGTTGTAGCTCGACATAAACTTCTATCCATTCGCCTGTGCACCTCTCTTAAAGCCAAGCGAATAAAAAAGCATTTTTTCAGACATTACCAGTGAAGATCGCAATTGCATGACTCATTCAAAGTAACTGCATGGCTTCAATGTCCA
Organism: Amblyomma mixtum; assembly: GCF_055824585.1. Classification (NCBI taxonomy): domain Eukaryota; kingdom Metazoa; phylum Arthropoda; class Arachnida; order Ixodida; family Ixodidae; genus Amblyomma; species Amblyomma mixtum. The sequence goes on from NC_143016.1 coordinate 155,398,314, forward strand.
GTAGTGTTCGGCGTTCTCCGCACTGAAGTGGCTGGACGAGAGCAGGCACATCACAAAGGTTCGTCATGTGAGAAAGCTGCCTCGAGTCTTGCATCCCGCCGTCCTTCTTCTTGGACTTAGCGATCGGGTATGCTGTATCGCCCCAAACGTTGAGACTGCAGACCTGTATACCTCGTGCTTTCTCGGTTTCATTTTATAAGTCAACCTAGTCGACCGTCGTAGCCACGCCGTTGCTGCCAAATATAGGAGCACAGAAGGAAGCCTATGCAGCGCTTCACCAGATAATTCCGCCCAGGTTGTCGAACCGGAATTTTTTTGGGTTCAGTTCAGTTCCGGGTTCGGCTCCGGAGCGACATTCCGTTCCGGTTCGAACCGCTCCGGATAGCGTCGAACTGGTTCAAACGGGTTCAGGCTATAAAAAATTCTGAACGTAGGTTTTTATTCAACCTTGTTTTGCTGTTTACTTTTCTTTGTGATATCAGCATATAAAACAACACTGCAAAATTTGCTCATTGCGAGATGTTTTACTGTTCGCGGCAAAAAGACCTAAATTTACGCAAGAGCCGCGAAATCAAATGAACTCAGAATTAGTGTACACCAGCTATGTATATTAGACTATCTGATGAGTTACATAAAAAGAAAAGGTGATGGATTATTCATCTACAAAACCTTTCAGTTTCAGCAGTTTCGAAGTCCCCGTCAGGCGAGTAATAGGTCTCTCTTGAAGCTCTTGTCAATCGGGAATTTCTCCAGCCCAAAATGCTTAAGCGGGCGCCGTCAGGACCACTGCATGTGCCCACTATGAGCGGAAGTTGCCTTGTATTTGCAGGTGTATAAAGCCAAGACATCTTTCTGTCACCCCAAAAGCGGCTTGCCAGTCACACCCCCCCACCCACCCACTCTGGCACACCTGCAGCATACATCTTGAGAGTTTACCAAAAATATTTTATTTTCATCACCTGCTCTACATTGCCTTTGTAACTTGCATTATCTCGACCACCTATAGCTCAGTTTCTTCAAAAACACAGCTAATCGTGGCTTGTCGCTAGTACAGTGTAAAATTAAGATTTTGTCCTATGCTGATGTCGTCTCCGTCTCTTGCTCTGACGAAAAGAATATGATAAAAAAGCAGGCTTGCATTGGTTGGGGGCTCTTCGTGTCTGTACGGACACAAACTTGCGACGTCTTAGATGCGACGTTGCGCTGTGAAGATGTTGCAATTGGTGCATTGCAAGGGGACGATCGTAAATTCGTTAAATAGAATCTTTGTTACTTTTCTGGGTCGCTTTCAAAGGGAGCCCATGCGTGGACAGAATTTCATGCTACCTTGATACAGTATGGTGAGTCTTTCGTGCAGTTTTTGTCCACTAACCTGTTTCATGACTTATTTTTCGAAACTCAAAAAGCCACCGCTTCCTGGCAGCTGTGCTAATAATTATTAGGTGACTAAATGCTCATCTGTCTTTTATGTACATAGTCGCGAGGGAATTTTGTGCTGACACACTCGATTTCCTAAATATTCGCTTTTTCTTAGAACCTGTACGGCTTCTCCAGAAGGCAGCTGACAAAGGTTCTGATCGGTTATTACTTCCTCTACGTGCAGCCTTACCTAGCCTTTGCTGACGGTCTTATATTAAGTAAGACGAGTTCAGAGGATGTACATTCAATAGGCCCCAAAAACCTTTCTTAGACCTCAAACGTCGACTTTACGTATTAGGACATGCCATCGAGCCAAGCGGACGTTTGTGCCATGATCAGTGAATTGCTACATCTGCAAGCAAGGAGGAACTATTGAACAACGAAATTATTTGTGACGCTATGTTCGTTTGAGACAGCTCACTTCAGCAGTCTCTTAAAAAGGACACTGAGGTCATGCCTTACACTATAAGATTTGTGCCAGTAATGAAGGACACCAGAATTCCGTGTGAACATTTCCTGCTAATAAGACTGCTTAGCGTGTGAAGAAGCTCTATGCTTGATAAACACGCACAATCGCCACTTTCGGCGAGGTCACTGTGCACAGAACAGTTCTCATTTTAGCTCGGAACGTTTATGCTGCGAAAGTTAAACCTCCTGACTGATCGCCCTTTCTTGACGTGTGCACCTTCAGGAATTTTTATGTGCGGGCAGAGCAAGGAAGTGATAGTGGCATGAGGCCGTGTGCCGAGGTCGCGGAATTCGACCCAATCAAGTAAAGCAAGACAAGGTCAGGGAGGTTCCCGATATTCCATGCGGCAACAATAAAAAGAATCTTTGAAGATGGCCGAGTAGCCTACGGCATCAGTAAACGAAGCTTCTCTGTTGCGCCCGCCGCCACTGGCTCGATTCCCACTTACGGTTAAAGCATTGTAGGTGGTTTTGTTACTGCGTTAGCAGTTTAGTCTCCTTTCTCAAAAATTTCCGTGGTGTGTGTGTGTGTGTACATGCACGCGCGTGTGTCCATGCATGTGGGCGCTTAAGCATGTGTATGCACACGTGTGCACAATTCGGTGGGCGCACATCCGGGCACTCACTGGCAAAAAATTTACAGACGGTTGCAATTGGCGGTAATGCGAAGTTTAAGCGCAACTTTCGCCACTGCCAGGTTGACAACAAACCCGGTGACCAAATCTCGACATGGACTCCTGTCAGCTGCCAAGGCTTGTCTGAGGAACTGCTATGCCGCTATTTTGGCCCTTAGAGAATGTTACAGTGCGTTAACGATGTCGACTATGAAATGCTTCCAGACAATGCAGTGCAACTGCGATGCAGACAGCTCAGACATTGTGCGCGTTGTGTACGGCTTAAACCGTTCTATACACGGTAATGGCAAACATGTTGAAGTCGTAACGTGCTTCAGCTGGAATGCTCTGCTAACCCCCCCCCCAACGTTTATTTTCGGTATTAAACTTACGTTGACCGCGAGGCTGTCGGCATCACAACAATGCTTCTCTTTTTCGGAAGGGGAAATAATGCCACATACAGTCCGACAAAATGTAAAAAAAAAAAGCAGCAGCTAGCAGTGGGCCACGATCCGCGACTCTACTGGCCAATCCCAGTAGTAAAAAGTGGAACAACTTTTTACTATTTGAGTACAGCAAACAAGCCAGGGATCGAAATTCTAGAGCATATAATTGTTTCTCTTGTAAGCGGCTTTTTCTTTAGGTGAGAAGAAAAGTTTTAACAGATTACTTTTAGTTGTGGAAGAATTCTTTGCAAAGGTCCTGAATGTGGGCGAAGCTTCGCACCAGACTTGAGTTGTATCAGACTATAGTATTGCCAGGTGGCACGTGGCTGAGCTGGAAGACGACGATGCAGCGCTCACGCTGTCATGCATCGGCCACCAATCGACCACAGTCTTGCCCAACACCAGGTATTAAAGCACCCTGCGTCAACAAGCATGTCACAACAAGAGAATCGAGCAAGTTCTCAAGAATGGAGATAGCCTAAAAGCGGTGAAGAGGAAACTAGGCAGAGAGAAAAATCGGATGTATTCATTAAGAGAGAGAGGGCAGTGTCATTTCCAAAGTAGGCACAGAGTTCTACTATATAGTAGCCAATGGAATCAGGACAATAATGAAAGGCAGTAGTGCACAGCACTGACATCCCGCCAGTAGCGAACGAGGAAGTGAAGGAAGCCTTAGGAGCAATGCAAAGGAGGAAATCAGCTGGTGAGGATCAGGTCCATATATGCTGGGAAGGTCAGAGGGGAGATGGTGCTAGAAAAACTGGCCACCCTGTACACATAGGGTTTTTCGTGTTTGGGTGAAACCGGACTTTACCATATTAAAATTTTTACACCTCGAATATGCTCCTGAAAGATTGGGTGAAACGTGATTTTCCCCCGATTTCTGAACTACAATGCCCTTAGACAGACAACGAAGAAAACAATCTAACATTATTGAAGTTGACAGCCGTACTGGATCTACTCTAGAAGTGCTTGCTGAGTCAGTCATCCAATGACTACCGACATCTTGATTTCCGTGACCAACGTGTAAGAATATATTAAGGTGCTGACACTGCGCCCGGCGGAGCGGCCAGACCTTGTTCGCTGCTCCTTGCGCTTCTATCGAACGCAGGCAGGTGGCACCATACGATGGAGGCTTGTCTAGTCGCCGAGCTGCGGCAGCTACAATGCAGGTGCTGAGCAATCGTTTGGTGCCGCGGCATGTTGTATGTGCGCTTTCTTAAGTGCAGCAAGGCACCGAAGGATTGAAACTGCTGTTGACACCAAATAATTTTGGGCAACTTCGTGTTATACTTGCTGGGACTGCGTGAATGGGTGAAGCAGCAGTGAGGACGATGCCGTGCGATCCTTCCGAGCTCGTTAACGAAATGCATTCACTGCAAAGTTTTTCCCATCCATCCACACGAATGCTCAGAGCATATATAATAACTATACTGACTCCTAAAATATTGTCACGAAGTTGTGACGACGGGAACGGGTTTATTTACAAGTGGGGATCAGGGACGTCAGTGGACGGCCAGCGTCAGGCGGGCTTCACCACAGTCTCGCAGACTGTCATTTTCTAGGAGGCTAGGTGGCATTACGTTTTCTAGGTGGCAACACGACCACGACCATAGTAGCCTTCAGAGGACCAAAGGTACCAAACTTTGTCCGATATGGTGTCACGCTCATACCGTGCCACCTGTACAGAAAGCAAGTCGATGTCTGCCACCAGTGTGGTCGGGTCGGGCATCGCAAGGACGTGTGCCCGACGCCAACCAACCGGATCTGCAGGGGCTGCGGCCAAGCGAACCCCAAGGAAGACCACAAATGTACCCCCAAACTTTGCGGCGGCGCTCACCCGACCGCCAACACAGAATGTAAAGCCAGGTACAAGGTTCCCTACGTCGTTCGCAAGCGTCAGTGGGAGCGCCGAAAGGTCAGCCACCAGCTGCCGTCAGAGAGCGTTTTCCCGTCACTCGATAAGCCAGCTGCCCGTAAGTCAAGAACGCCATCAAGAAACCGCGCGCAGTCGAGAAATACCAGCTGCAGGAGCCAGAGCAGAGACGCGCGAAAAACGAAAACCCAAAGATCACCGTCGCGCGAGAGAGTCTGTTGGGTCAACGCCGCACGAGGTATGAAGACCAATCCGAGCGACAACGTCGGAACAGAAGACAACGCTTCAACCAAGGAACGAGAGATCAACGAGGCCCTGGAAAAGGAGAACGCGACCCTGCAAGCCACCATCAACAACCTCACCAAGGAAATCGCGGAGATCCGCAACGCCCTCCGCAACGTCATACAGCAAAGATCCAGCCCGAGCGGCAACAACAAGGCCGAAGAAACTACGGCCGGCGCAGACAAGGAGCCGCCAACGAAGAAGAGGGCCGTCGAATCGCGCAAGACCAAGAACAACATGAGCAACTGCAGCACCGACAGCAGCAACAACAACGTCGAGGCCAAACTCAACAGCCTCGAGGATATGATCAAATCGATGAAGGAAGCCATTGAAGCCTTCCAAACGGAGAACGTCAATAGACTCAGCAATCTGGAAAGCAGTGTGCAACTAACACTAAGCAACCCATTGTTCATGCCAGTACAGCAGCAAGTCAACCAAGCGCAGCAACTCGGAGAATTCCGAACAGGACAATCATGGCCTCCAACTCCACAGGCATAACAGTGTGGCAGTGGAACTGCCGCGGCTTCGTCAAGAAGAGGGCAGTCGTCCAGCAACACATCGAGCACGCGGCGCGCAAGCCCGACGTGCTCCTGCTCCAAGAAACACTAACGGACAAGCCATCCCTCCCCGGCTACAGGGTGCACGCGGGCCCGCCCGACGGCAGAGGCCTGTGCACCCTGGTCAGGAAGGGACACACCTTCGTCGAACACCGGCTAAGCAACGTCAGGATCGAACACATGCTCACTGAACTCATACCGACCAAGCAAAGAAAAAACAGCATCTTCATTTTGAACATCTACAGTAACCCATCGCAGAGACTGCAGAAGTTGAAAGCCATTCTTCACAAGGCAAGCACGACGGCCGGCCAGAGCACGCTGATCGCATGCGGTGACTTTAATGCGATGGATCCGGCGTGGGGCTACGTCAAGAGCAATGCGAAAGGCAGAAACCTATCCCAAGACGCGGCAGAACTCGGCTATACCCTCATAACCGACCCGGCTTACCCAACGAGAATTGGCAACTCTGTGTCCCGAGATACCAGCCCAGACCTCACGTTTGTCAAGAACAACGAACCGATTACGATCACGTTGAGGAACACGGGGGTGTAACTCGGCAACGACCACATGATCGTGGAAATCGGCATACCGGAGCAGAGCAGTACCAACGTCAGGAAACATACGTGGATCGATTGGACCGCTTTCAGAGATAACAGAAATCAGGAGGCGGAAGAGATCGAAATCGACAACATCGACACGTGGACCAACAAGATCCTCCAAGACGTTCGAAACTCAACCAAGGACATAGAAACAGACCTCGAAACGAACAGAATGGATAGCCGACTGGCCCACCTCATCGAAGCCAAGCAGTCCATTCTCAACAGATGGAAAAAACAACGCCTTAATCGTAGGCTACGAAAGAAAGTCGCAGAACTCAACAGAGCAATCGAGGACCACTGTCGCACGCTATGTGCGCAACAGTGGAACGAGATATGCAATGCCGCCGATGGCCAGATGCAAAAGAGGAAAACATGGAACTTGCTGAAGCATCTGCTCGACGAAACCAAGACTAAGTCACACCAAAGGGACCGACTGGCGAAACTCATCCATCGAGAAGTCACTAAACACGGCGCTGATGAGGTGGCGAAACGCATCAGCGACAGATACCTGCCGACTACGCCCACGGAGTGCTGCCCAAGGCCCGTCTCGACAGAGATATAGACGTAGAAGAAGATCGCACGGCACTGCAGGACCTCAACAGCAGGTCGGCGGCCGGGCTGGACCGCATCACCAACAAGGCGCTTAAGAACCTCGACGACAAATCCAGAGAAAGCCTCGCGAGCTATTACAACAAATGCTGGAAAACGGGAACGCTGCCGACGCAGTGGAAGAAGGCCAAGATCATCCTGATCCCCAAGCCGGGCAAGCCATCCGACACGGATAACCTCCGACCCATATCGCTCACATCTTGCGTGGGCAAGGTGTTGGAACATGTCCTGCTCAGCAGGTGGCAAGAATACCTCGAGAAAGAAGATCTCTACCCGGAAACAACCATTGGCTTCAGGCAGCATCTTAAGTACCCAAGACGCCATGATACAACTCAAGCACCAGATCATCGACGGCAACACCGGCGACAACAAAGCAATACTGGGACTCGACCTGCAGAGCACCTTCGACAAGGTGAAGCACTCGGCGATCCTATCCCAAGTCTCGAAACAACATGGGAGAGAGATCATACAATTACATCAAAGACTTCCTCACGGACAGAACGGCCAAGCTCAGAGCGGGGGGACCTCCAAGCACAGGAAAAGAAGCTGGGAAGCACAGGCACACCTCAGGGATTGGTCATCTCGCCGGTGCATTTCAATCTCGTGATGATAGGAGTGGCCGAAAGGCTCAGGAACATCAAGGAAGTCCGACATACGATATACGCCGCCGACATAACGCTGTGGGTGGAAGAAGGCAGCGATGCCCACATCGAATCCACTCTACAGGTGGCCGTTGATGCGATCGAAGACCAACTCGACGGAACGGGGCTCCGATGCTCGCCGAGTAAGTCGGAGCTCCTCGTCTACCCGCCCGTCAAGCACCGCAAACCAAAGAGCAGCCCGAGAGAGTACGAGGCAATCAAAGTCAAGACCAGAGAGGGAAACGCGATCCCAAGAGTCAACAAGATCAGAGTGTTGGGAATGACGATCGAGACGCATGGCAGAAACGGCGAGACCGTCACCCGACTCATTGCGAAAGCGGCGAACGCCACGAGACTACTCAAACGACTCACGAACAAGAAAAGCGGAATGACGGGAGAGAGCCTCATCAGACTGATCCACTCGTTCGTCATTGTCACGTAGCGTACGGGGCGGCCTACCACAAGTGGAAGAAGACCGAGAGAAACAAGATAGATATACTCATCCGCAGAGCCTACAAAACGGCAATGGGACTGTTCGAAACAATGAGCACCAAACGCCTCCTGCAGCTGGGGGTGCACAACACGCTAGAGGAGATAGCGGAGGCCCAACGCGCCGCACAACTCGAAAGACTGTCTATGACCAAGGCCGGCCGGAAAATCCTGGACAACCTGGGAATTGGATATCAAGGCAGGGAGCAGACGCAGCTCCCCGTCCCCGATGAGATCAGGCGCAACATCAGAGTGGACTCGGTACCGAACAACATGCACCCGGAGTATAATAAAGGGAGGAGAGCAGCGAGAGCCAAGGCGCTGATAGACCAGCACGCGGCCGACACACACACGCACGCTACGTTGACGCGGCTGAGTACGCCAAGATACACGGCTTCACGACAGTCGTCGTCGACGACACAGGCACCGTTCGCATGACCACCAGCACGAGATGCCCCAAGGCAGAGCAAGCGGAGGAGGTGGCCATCGCCGACCGCGACTGCCACACGGTGCTATGCGACTCGAGGCAGGCGGTGAGAAATTATGCCAAAGGCAGGATAGCGAAGGAAGCGGTGCACATACTGCAAGAAACCAAGAACGACGATGGCAGCAAACAAGTGAGAATCAAGTGGTTCCCGGCGCACGCGGGCAAGGCGTCAGACCGCAACGCCAACCACAACGAGACGGCACACGCCGAGGCGCGCGCGCTAACGGACCGCGCCTTGGTCGACTGGCCGCTGTGGTTCAGCACCAAGGACCGAATGACCGAATACAACGAAATAACCAAGGCGTTCCGCCTAGCTCGCAGAACCCTTCCACCCTCTTGCTCGGGGCTCAGTCGAGAGCAAGCCGTTTTATTCAGACAGCTACAGACGGGCTCATTCCCCAGCCTGTCGCTGTTGCACAGAATGTATCCCGAGACGCACCCGACAGACAAATGCAGAGTCTGCCGAACGGAGACGGCCGGCTTCGCACACATTCTGTGGAATTGCAGCAAGTACCAGGAAGAAGCTAAGTCTGGGAGGATCCCGCCACGACTGGAAGCAGCCGCAGGGAGCGACAAACAAGAGGAACAACTTTGGGCCGTCCAGCAGGTCATCGAGGCGCTGGCCCGGCAGGGGCCCAGCGAGCCGGCAACGGCGAGCGGGGACCCAGGCCGCGCGGCCGGCGCCCAGAGGATGACATAGGCCCCGTCCGAAGCGCGCGTGCGCTCTACTGCAGGCCCCAAATAAACGTTTTAACAATCCAATCTAGGAGGCTTTCTTGAACTTGCCTCTTTTGTCAGACTGGGACATCTGGGAAAAATACTGGGCACAGCATCAGCCAAAAGGATCGGTTTCTTGGGTGCATTTAAAAGTGCCTTGCCATTAAACTTGGCATAGTACGATTTTATAGTGTAAGCTCGGGAAAATGCTTCGCGCAGATGTGGTCACTAGATCGAATTATCCTACCTGTTCAGGGCAGATGGGATATTTATTTCCTATCCTCGCCTAGAACCAAAGTTCTAGGCGATCGGGCTCAAACGCAACTTTAAAGAGCGACACTTGGTCTGGACAACTCTGGTAGCCTGATCTGCACTTGGATACTAAGTATAATCACGTATGGTCAGCTTCTGCTGCCATGTACATAGGCCGCAACAGCCGTCCAAGGTGTGAGCCCACACCACCACGTGGGTTTGCACAATCACTGCAGCTGGTCCCAAACCGCAACACAAAAGCTAGTTCTACCAAACTTTGTTCGCGCACAGTGCCTACGACAACATCGAAGGCATGAACCTAAACGTCCACACCTTGTGATGCACTCTTGCAGTGCAAAACACCGAAAAACAAAACCTAAAATGGGACCGAAAGCCGTGCAAACCGTTCACCCGCGTCCGCCACTCTGCAAGTGAATGGCCACCACTGCGCTGAGCCCCCGCGCCAGTGTGCGCATATAGTAGAGGGCAAACATGATCTGTGCGTGCTCTCCGCAGTGGCAGACAGCCAGTGTCAACACCGAAACTATTTTTACACCGTGTTCATGACCGGTGCAGACCCTTTTTACAAGCAGTTGAACCAGTACTTGATGGAAGCGAAGCAAGCCCCACAAATACAGGTGTTGAAGTCAGGGACTATTGGAATGACACAACTGCGGGCTACCCCAGGCTATGAAATGCTGTGTTGACGGTCACAATACTGTAGACAATAAGGAATTTTAACAATGGCTGCACACGAAGACATTTCAAATTACAGTACAAAAAATCGGAGGGGAAACAAACTCCACCAGAAGGGTATGACGCGATAGCATGTGGATTAATTCCCGTATATGCAAAAGGTCATTATCTATTTTAGATTCTTATATCCCTGACAGTCCTCATACCCCTCCTGGTGCAGTGGTGCAGCGGATAAGCCATACACCTCTGCCCTGCAATGGCAGGTGCTCCCCAGCGGCAGCTCTATATGACCCACGTTGCTCTTCCCAAATACCAGTGTTTCATTTAGCTGGGACCTTTCCCACTGGACAGTTTGCAATGGGTGGGTTTGAGGACGCCACAAGGTCGTGTGACGTAGGTGGGCCACCTGCCTCGTAGGTTGCTCCCGCAGCCAATCATTAAGTGCTACCTGCCAGGTTGCATGAGAATGCCATGTTTTACGGGTACCATTGAATGTTAACACACACACACACAAACGAGTTTTCGCTCAATGAGGCAAGCAAGGTTTACGCATTAAAATTAGTTTTGTATTTGCACTAGTACCCTGCACATGCAATATAAATATCATGCAGAAAGGAGCCATGCTCCTTTATTGAGAGCACAGAGACAGCACTGATGACTTCTTAGTGAATAATACAGTTTACGTGAACTGTTCACAGAAAGAAAAGATAATCATTTCGCCAGTTCTAAGCAAGAACGTGCAAGCTTGTAGCTCCATTGTGTCCAAGTTCTCACCCCCGAATACTGCACGTTTGCCGAAGCAGAAAGAAGAGGTAAACTGTTGCTCCACATTGCGCATTAAAATTACAGAGGAGAGAGCTATAAACAACAGATAAGCAGAAGCAATGAGGCGCATAATGCTTCTTATTCGTATGCATTTCTCACGATATTTTTTTTTTACGCATCCTGTGCTTCTGCTGTGCCTGCAAATAGCATTAACCAGGAGTCGTCCTGCGCTTGCTGTGCTTATTCCTTGCTTTACCCAGCAATATAATTCGCAATGCACTGACCTCTGTCGTTCATGTAAGTACCTGGAAGCGCTTTAAGCTGTCAAAATTTCGCTCCCTTTTCCTCCGCAGAACACTACGCGAGCGGTCTACGCAAGCTAACATTTATTCGTGCATGCACAAAAAAAGAACGCCAAGAACGCGTGCATCTTCCTCACCTGAATAGGAAGAAAACTGAAGCGTACTTAGTCTCGACACGAACCCGTGGTTCTGCTCGTGGTGCTGCAACAATTCGCCACGGCGGGCAAAGTTTACATTAGTACACTGGTCACAAGAATAGGAGCCTTTCGCGAAACAAAGAGAGCTTATAGCTTCGGGATGCTGGTTTCGCAAATGCCTCCTTTGAGAACTCTCACAAGCAAACTCAGCTTGGCACACTGGGCACAGATACTTATCAGGCGCAGGTGACTCGGCGGGTGGTGCACTTGGTCCCTCCATTCCTACAAGGGCACCTCATCGACAGACACAAACACAATTTATATTGCCAAATAAAGAATGCGCAACGGCGCTAACAATTAGAAAAGTGCGCACCCAGCGCAACACAGAATACGGCAACGGCCAAAAGAAAGCTCAACAGAGCTGCTACTGAACAAAGCGGTTATAAAACAGCGTGAAACAGAGAACGCGCAACTGCGCTAACAACTAGGAACTATGAATATGGCAACGGCCAAAAGAAAGCTCAACGGAGCTGCGACAGAAAGAGGTAATAAAACAGTGCAATCAGCCCTACAGCCTAAACGACCAGCGAAGACGCTCGCACAACGGACACGAGAGGACCGTTAGAATATCGAAGTGTGCAAAACAATGAAGTCACGTGATCATGCACAAATAAAAGCCCAAATTCAATTTACATGAAAAAAAAACTGTAAAAAGCTTCTATAAAAGTAATAAGCATTGTTCTGAAATGCATTGTTTGTAAATATAGTAAGAAAAATATTATTTCAGCTAGACAAAAAACACAAACAAATGTAGACAGGGGAAGAGAATTACCCCTAGGGACAGGGATTTCTAAGGGGCGAAGTCAAACCTAGGGAGGACCCGGATGGGTTGAACCGCACAAACAAAAAAGAAGGCGAGCCGACTCACATGAGTAAATGAACTGCCTTCTTTTTTGTTTGTGCGGTTCAACCCATCCGGGTCCTCCCTAGGTTTGACTCCGCCCCTTAGAAATCCCTGTCCCTAGGGGTAATTCTCTTCCCCTGTCTACATTTGTTTGTGTTTTTTGTCTAGCTGAAATAATATTTTTTTTTACTATATTTACAAACAATGCATTTCAGAACAATGCTTATTACTTTTATAGAAGCTTTTTACAGTTTTTTTTTTCATGTAAATTGAATTTGGGCTTTTATTTGTGCATGATCACGTGACTTCATTGTTTTGCACACTTCGATATTCTAACGGTCCTCTCGTGTCCGTTGTGCGAGCGTCTTCGCTGGTCTTTTAGGCTGTGCAATTGCTGTAGGGCTGATTGCACTGTTTTATTACCTCTTTCTGTCGCAGCTCCGTTGAGCTTTCTTTTGGCCGTTGCCATATTCATAGTTCCTAGTTGTTAGCGCAGTTGCGCGTTCTCTGTTTCACGCTGTTTTATAACCGCTTTGTTCAGTAGCAGCTCTGTTGCGCTTTCTTTTGGCCGTTGCCGTATTCTGTGTTGCGCTGGGTGCGCACTTTTCTAATTGTTAGCGCCGTTGCGCATTCTTTATTTGGCAATATAAATTGTGTTTGTGTCTGTCGATGAGGTGCCCTTGTAGGAATGGAGGGACCAAGTGCACCACCCGCCGAGTCACCTGCACCACCCGCCGAACCACCCGCCGAGCCATCTGCACCACCCGCCGAACCACCCGCCGAGCCACCTGCACCACCCGCCGAGTCTGAACCTGCGCCTGATAAGTATCTGTGCCCAGTGTGCCAAGCTGAGTTTGCTTTTGAGAGTTCTCAAAGGAGGCATTTGCGAAAACAGCATCCCGAAGCTATAAGCTCTCTTTGTTTCGCGAAAGGCTCCTATTCTTGTGACCAGTGTACTAATGTAAACTTTGCCCGCCGTGGCGAATTGTTGCAGCACCACGAGCAGAACCATGGGTTCGTGTCGAGACTAAGTACGCTTCAGTTTTCTTCCTATTCAGGTGAGGAAGATGCACGCGTTCTTGGCGTTCTTTTTTTTGTGCATGCACGAATAAATGTTAGCTTGCGTAGACCGCTCGCGTAGTGTTCTGCGGAGGAAAAGGGAGCGAAATTTTGACAGCGCTTCCAGGTACTTACATGAACGACAGAGGTCAGTGCATTGCGAATTGCTGGGTAAAGCAAGGAATAAGCACAGCAAGCGCAGGACGACTCCTGGTTAATGCTATTTGCAGGCACAGCAGAAGCACAGGATGCGTAAAAAAAAAATATCGTGAGAAATGCATACAAATAAGAAGCATTATGCGCCTCATTGCTTCTGCTTATCTGTTGTTTATAGCTCTCTCCTCTGTAATTTTAATGCGCAATGTGGAGCAACAGTTTACCTCTTCTTTCTGTTTCGGCAAACGTGCAGTATTCGAGGGTGAGAACTTGGACACAATGGAGCTACAAGCTTGCACGTTCTTGCTTAGAACTGGCGAAATGATTATCTTTTCTTTCTGTGAACAGTTCACGTAAACTGTATTATTCACTAAGAAGTCATCAGTGCTGTCTCTGTGCTCTCAATAAAGGAGCATGGCTCCTTTCTGCATGATATTTATATTGCATGTGCAGGGTACTAGTGCAAATACAAAACTAATTTTAATGCGCAAACCTTGCTTGCCTCATTGAGCGAAAACTCGTTTGTGTGTGTGTGTTAACATTCAATGGTACCTGTAAAACATGGCATTCTCATGCAACCTGGCAGGTAGCACTTAAATTAATGATTGGCTGCGGGAGCAACCTACGAGGCAGGTGGCCCACCTACGTCACACGACCTTGTGGCGTCCTCAAACCCACCCATTGCAAACTGTCCAGTGGGAAAGGTCCCAGCTAAATGAAAGACTGGTATTTGGGAAGAGCAACGTGGGTCATATAGAGCTGCCGCTGGGGAGCACCTGCCATTGCAGGGCAGAGGCGTATGGCTTATCCGCTGCACCACTGCAACAGGAGGGGTATGAGGACTGTCAGGGATATAAGAATCTAAAATAGATAATGACCTTTTGCATATACGGGAATTAATCCACATGCTATCGCGTCATACCCTTCTGGTGGAGTTTGTTTCCCCTCCGATTTTTTGTACTGTAATTTGAAATGTCTTCGTGTGCAGCCATTGTTAAAATTCCTTATTGTCTACAGTATTGTGACCGTCAACACAGCATTTCCTAGCCTGGGGTAGCCCGCAGTTGTGTCATTGCAATAGTCCCTGACTTCAACACCTGTATTTGTGGGGCTTGCTTCGCTTCCATCAAGTACTGGTTCAACTGCTTGTAAAAAGGGTCTGCACCGGTCATGAACACGGTGTAAAAATAGTTTCGGTGTTGACATTGGCTGTCTGCCACTGCGGAGAGCGCGCATAGATCATGTTTGCCCTCTAGTATATGCGCACACTGGCGCGGGGGCTCAGCGCAGTGGTGGCCATTCACTTGCAGAGTGGCGGACGCAGGTGAACGGTTTGCACGGCTTTCGGTCCCATTTTAGGCTTTGTTTTTCGGTGTTTTGCACTGCAAGAGTGCATCACAAGGTGTGGACGTTTAGGTTCATGCCTTCGATGTTGTCGTAGGCACTGTGCGCGAACAAAGTTTGGTAGAACTAGCTTTTGTGTTGCGGTTTGGGACCAGCTGCAGTGATTGTGCAAACCCACGTGGTGGTGTGGGCTCACACCTTGGACGGCTGTTGCGGCCTATGTACATGGCAGCAGAAGCTGACCATACGTGATTATACTCCAAGTGCAGATCGGACTACCAGAGTTGTCCAGACCAAGTGTCGCTCTTTAAAGCTGCGTTTGAGCCCGATCGCCTAGAACTTTGGTTCTAGGCGAGGATAGGAAATAAATATCCCATCTGCCCTGAACAGGTAGGATAATTCGATCCGGTGACCACATCTGCGCAAAGCATTTTCCCGAGCTTACACTATAAAATCGTACTATGCCAAGTTTAATGGCAAGGCAATTTTAAATGCACCCAAGAAACCGATCCTTTTGGCTGATGCTGTGCCCAGTATTTTTCCCAGATGTCC
Organism: Amblyomma mixtum; assembly: GCF_055824585.1. NCBI lineage: Eukaryota > Metazoa > Arthropoda > Arachnida > Ixodida > Ixodidae > Amblyomma > Amblyomma mixtum. The sequence continues at coordinate 155,413,685 of NC_143016.1, forward strand.
CAGTCTGACAAAAGAGGCAAGTTCAAGAAAGCCTCCTAGATTGGATTGTTAAAACGTTTATTTGGGGCCTGCAGTAGAGCGCACGCGCGCTTCGGACGGGGCCTATGTCATCCTCTGGGCACCGGCCGCGCGGCCTGGGTCCCCGCTCGCCGTTGCCGGCTCGCTGGGTCCCTGCTGGGCCAGCGCCTCGATGACCTGCTGGACGGCCCAAAGTTGTTCCTCTTGTTTGTCGCTCCCTGCGGCTGCTTCCAGTCGTGGCGGGATCCTCCCAGACTTAGCTTCTTCCTGGTACTTGCTGCAATTCCACAGAATGTGTGCGAAGCCGGCCGTCTCCGTTCGGCAGACTCTGCATTTGTCTGTCGGGTGCGTCTCAGGATACATTCTGTGCAACAGCGACAGGCTGGGGAATGAGCCCGTCTGTAGCTGTCTGAATAAAACGGCTTGCTCTCGACTGAGCCCCAAGCAAGAGGGTGGAAGGGTTCTGCGAGCTAGGCGAAACGCCTTGGTTATTTTGTTGTATTCGGTCATTCGGTCCTTGGTGCTGAACCACAGCGGCCAGTCGACCAAGGTGCGGTCCGTTAGCGCGCGCGCCTCGGCGTGTGCCGTCTCGTTGTGGTTGGCGTTGCGGTCTGACGCCTTGCCCGCGTGCGCCGGGAACCACTTGATTCTCACTTGTTTGCTGCCATCGTCGTTCTTGGTTTCCTGCAGTATGCGCACCGCTTCCTTCGCTATCCTGCCTTTGGCATAATTTCTCACCGCCTGCCTCGAGTCGCATAGCACCGTGTGGCAGTCGCGGTCGGCGATGGCCACCTCCTCCGCTTGCTCTGCCTTGGGGCATCTCGTGCTGGTGGTCGTGCTAACGGTGCCTGTGTCGTCGACGACGACTGTCGTGAAGCCGTGTATCTTGGCGTACTCAGCCGCGTCAACGTAGCGTGCGTGTGTGTCGGCCGCGTGCTGGTCTATCAGCGCCTTGGCTCTCGCTGCTCTCCTCCCTTTATTATACTCCGGGTGCATGTTGTTCGGTACCGAGTCCACTCTGATGTTGCGCCTGATCTCATCGGGGACGGGGAGCTGCGTCTGCTCCCTGCCTTGATATCCAATTCCCAGGTTGTCCAGGATTTTCCGGCCGGCCTTGGTCATAGACAGTCTTTCGAGTTGTGCGGCGCGTTGGGCCTCCGCTATCTCCTCTAGCGTGTTGTGCACCCCCAGCTGCAGGAGGCGTTTGGTGCTCATTGTTTCGAACAGTCCCATTGCCGTCTTGTAGGCTCTATCTTGTTTCTCTCGGTCTTCTTCCACTTGTGGTAGGCCGCCACGTACGCTACGTGACAATGACGAACGAGTAGATCAGTCTGATGAGGCTCTCTCTCGTCATTCCGCTTTTCTTGTTCGTGAGTCGTTTGAGTAGTCTCGTGGCGTTCGCCGCTTTCGCAATGAGTCGGGTGACGGTCTCGCCGTTTCTGCCATGCGTCTCGATCGTCATTCCCAACACTCTGATCTTGTTGACTCTTGGGATCGCGTTTCCCTCTCTGGTCTTGACTTTGATTGCCTCGTACTCTCTCGGGCTGCTCTTTGGTTTGCGGGACCTTTGCCGGGCGGGTCTTGATGGGCGGGTAGATGAGGAGCTCCGGCTTACTCGGCGAGCATCGGAGCCCCGTTCCGTCGAGTTGGTCTTCGATCGCATCAATGGCCACCTGTAGAGTGGATTCGATCTGGGCATCGCTACCTTCTTCCACCCACAGCGTTATGTCGGCGGCGTATATCGTATTTCGGACTTCCTTGATGTTCCTGAGCCTTTCGGCCACTCCTATCATCACGAGATTGAAAAGCACCGGCGAGATGACCGATCCCTGAGGTGTGCCTGTGCTTCCCAGCTTCTTTTCCTGTGCTTGGAGGTCCCCCCGCTCTGAGCTTGGCCGTTCTGTCCGTGAGGAAGTCTTTGATGTAATTGTATGATTTCTCTCCCATGTTGTTTCGAGACTTGGGATAGGATCGCCGAGTGCTTCATCTTGTCGAAGGTGTTCTGCAGGTCGAGTCCCAGTATTGCTTTGTTGTCGCCGGTGTTGCCGTCGATGATCTGGTGCTTGAGTTGTATCATGGCGTCTTGGGTACTTAGATGCTGCCTGAAGCCAATGATTGTTTCCGGGTAGAGATCTTCTTTCTCGAGGTATTCTTGCCACCTGTTGAGCAGGACATGTTCCAACACCTTGCCCACGCAAGATGTGAGCGATATGGGTCGGAGGTTATCCGTGTCGGATAGCTTGCCCGGCTTGGGGATCAGGATGATCTTGGCCTTCTTCCACTGCGTCGGCAGCGTTCCCGTTTTCCAGCATTTGTTGTAATAGCTCGCGAGGCTTTCTCTGGATTTGTCGTCGAGGTTCTTAAGCGCCTTTTTGGTGATGCGGTCCAGCCCGGCCGCCGACCTGCTGTTGAGGTCCTGCAGTGCCGTGCGATCTTCTTCTACGTCTATATCTCTGTCGAGACGGGCCTTGGGCAGCCCCCCGTGGCACTCTGTGGGTGTAGTTGTCAGGTATCTGTCGCTGATGCGTTTCGCCACCTCATCAGCGCCGTGTTTAGTGACTTCTCGATGGATGAGTTTCGCCAGTCGGTCCCTTTGGTGTGACTTAGTCTTGGTTTCGTCGCGCAGATGCTTCAGCAAGTTCCATGTTTTCCTCTTTTGCATCTGGCCATCGGCGGCGTTGCATATCTCGTTCCACTGTTGCGCACATAGCGTGCGACAGTGGTCCTCGATTGCTCTGTTGAGTTCTGAGACTTTCTTTCGTAGCCTACGATTAAGGCGTTGTTTCCATCTGTTGAGAATGGACTGCTTGGCTTCGATGAGGTGGGCCACTCGGCTATCCATTCTGTTCGTTTCGAGGTCTGTTTCTATGTCCTTGGTTGAGTTTCGAACGTCTTGGAGGATCTTGTTGGTCCACGTGTCGATGTTGTCGATTTCGATCTCTTCCGCCTCCTGATTTCTGTTATCTCTGAAAGCGGTCCAATCGATCCACGTATGTTTCCTGACGTTGGTACTGCTCTGCTCCGGTATGACGATTTCCACGATCATGTGGTCGTTGCCGAGGTACACCCCCGTGTTCCTCCACGTGATCGTAATCGGTTCGTTGTTCTTGACAAACGTGAGGTCTGGGCTGGTATCTCGGGACAGAGTTGCCAATTCTCGTTGGGTAAGCCGGGTCGGTTATGAGGGTATAGCCGAGTTCTGCCACGTCTTGGGATAGGTTTCTGCCTTTCGCATTGCTCTTGACGTAGCCCCACGCCGGATCCATCGCATTAAAGTCGCCGCATGCGATCAGCGTGCTCTGGCCGGCCGTCGTGCTTGCCTTGTGAAGAATGGCTTTCAACTTCTGCAGTCTCTGCGATGGGTTACTGTAGATGTTCAAAATGAAGATGCTGTTTTTTCTTTGCTTGGTCGGTATGAGTTCAGTGAGCATGTGTTCGATCCTGACGTTGCTTAGCCGGTGTTCGACGAAGGTGTGTCCCTTCCTGACCAGGGTGCACAGGCCTCTGCCGTCGGGCGGGCCCGCGTGCACCCTGTAGCCGGGGAGGGATGGCTTGTCCGTTAGTGTTTCTTGGAGCAGGAGCACGTCGGGCTTGTGCGCCGCGTGCTCGATGTGTTGCTGGACGACTGCCCTCTTCTTGACGAAGCCGCGGCAGTTCCACTGCCACACTGTTATGCCTGTGGAGTTGGAGGCCATGATTGTCCTGTTCGGAATTCTCCGAGTTGCTGCGCTTGGTTGACTTTGCTGCTGTACTGGCATGAACAATGGGTTGCTTAGTGTTAGTTGCACACTGCTTTCCAGATTGCTGAGTCTATTGACGTTCTCCGTTTGGAAGGCTTCGATGGCTTCCTTCATCGATTTGATCAGATCCTCGAGGCTGTTGAGTTTGGCCTCGACGTTGTTGTTGCTGCTGTCTGTGCTGCAGTTGCTCATGTTGTTCTTGGTCTTGCGCGATTCGACGGCCCTCTTCTTCGTTGGCGGCTCCTTGTCTGCGCCGGCCGTAGTTTCTTCGGCCTTGTTGTTGCCGCTCGGGCTGGATCTTTGCTGTATGACGTTGCGGAGGGCGTTGCGGATCTCCGCGATTTCCTTGGTGAGGTTGTTGATGGTGGCTCGCAGGGTCGCGTTCTCCTTTTTCAGGGCCTCGTTGATCTCTCGTTCCTTGGTTGAAGCGTTGTCTTCTGTTTCGGCGTTGTCGCTCGGATTGGTCTTCATACCTCGTGCGGCGTTGACCGAACAGACTCTCTCGCGTGACGGTGATCTTTGGGTTTTCGTTTTTCGCGCGTCTCTGCTCTGGCTCCTGCAGCTGCTATTTCTCGACTGCGCACGGTTTCTTGATGGCGTTCTTGACTTACGGGCAGCTGGCTTGTCGAGTGACGGGAAAACGCTCTCCGATGGCAGCTGGTGGCTGACCTTTCGGCGCTCCCACTGACGCTTGCGAACGACGTAGGGAACCTTGTACCTGGCTTTACATTCTGTGTCGGCGGTCGGGTGAGCGCCGCCGCAAAGTTTGCATTTGGGGGTACATTTGTGGTCTTCCTTGGGGTTCGCTTGGCCGCAGCCCCTGCAGATCCGGTTGGTTGGCGTCGGGCACACGTCCTTGCGATGCCCGACCCGACCACACTGGTGGCAGACATCGACTTGCTTTCTGTACAGGTGGCATGGTATGAGCGTGACACCATATCGGACAAAGTTTGGTACCTTTGGTCCTCTGAAGGCTACTATGGTCGTGGTCGTGTTGCCACCTAGAAAACGAAATGCCACCTAGCCTCCTAGAAAACGACAGTCTGCGAGACTGTGGTGAAGCCCGCCTGACGCTGGCCGTCCACTGACGTCCCTGATCCCCACTTGTAAATAAACCCGTTCCCGTCGTCACAACTTCGTGACAATATTTTAGGAGTCAGTATAGTTATTATATATGCTCTCAGCATTCGTGTGGATGGATGGGAAAAACTTTGCAGTGAATGCATTTCCTTAACGAGCTCGGAAGGATCGCACGGCATCGTCCTCGCTGCTGCTTCACCCATTCATGCAGTCCCAGCAAGTATAACACGAAGTTGCCCAAAATTATTTGGTGTCAACAGCAGTTTCAATCCTTCGGTGCCTTGCTGCACTTAATAAAGCGCACATACTACATGCCGCGGCACCAAACGATTGCTGAGCACCTGCATTATAGCTGCCGCAGCTCGGCGACTAGACAAGCCTCCATCGTATGGTGCCACCTGCCTGCGTTCGATTGAAGCGCAAGGAGCAGCGAACAAGGTCTGGCCGCTCCGCCGGGCGCAGTGTCAGCACCTTAATATATTCTTACACGTTGGTCACGGAAATCAAGATGTCGGTAGTCATTGGATGACTGACTCAGCAAGCACTTCTAGAGTAGATCCAGTACGGCTGCCAACTTCAATAATGTTAGATTGTTTTCTTCGTTGTCTGTCTAAGGGCATTGTAGTTCAGAAATGGGGGGAAAATCACGTTTCACCCAATCTTTCAGGAGCATATTCGAGGTGTAAATATTTTAATAAGGTAAAGTCCGGTTTCACCCAAACACGAAAAACCCTATGTGTACAGGGTGGCCAGTTTTTCTAGCACCATCTCCCCTCTGACCTTCCCAGCATATATGGACCTGATCATCACCAGCTGATTTCCTCCTTTGCATTGCTCCTGAGGCTTCCTTCACTTCCTCTTTCTTTACTGGCGGGATGTCAGTGCTGTGCACTACTGCCTTTCATTATTGTCCTGATTCCATTGGCTACTATATAGTAGAACTCTGTGCCTACTTTGGAAATGACACTGCCCTCTCTCTCTTAATGAATACATCTGTTTTTTCTCTCTGCCTAGTTTCCTCTTCACCGGTTTTAGGCTATCTCCATTCTTGAGAACTTGCTCGATTCTCTTGTTGTGACATGCTTGTTGATGCAGGGTGCTTTAATACCTGGTGTTGGGCAAGACTGTGGTCTATTGGTGGCCGATGCATGACAGCGTGAGCGCTGCATCGTCGTCTTCCAGCTCAGCCATGTGCCACCTGGCAATACTGTAGTCTAATACAACTCAAGTCTGGAGCGAAGCTTCGCCCACATTCAGGACCTTTGCAAAGAATTCTTCCACCACTAAAAGTAATCTGTTAAAACTTTTCTTCTCACCTAAAGAAAAAGCCGCTTACAAGAGAAACAATTATATGCTCTAGAATTTCGATCCCTGGCTTGTTTGCTGTACTCATATAGTAAAAAGTTCCACTTTTTACTACTGGGATTGGCCAGTAGAGTCGCGGATCGTGGCCCACTGCTAGCAGCTGCTTTTTTTTTTTACATTTTGTCAGACTGTATGTGGCATTATTTCCCCTTCCGAAAAAGAGAAGCATTGTTGTGATGCCGACAGCCTCGCGGTAAACGTAAGTTTAATACCGAAAATAAACGTTGGGGGGGGGGGGGGGGGGGTTAGCAGAGCATTCCAGCTGAAGCACGTTACGACTTCCACATGTTTGCCATTACCGTGTATACAGTGATGTGATAGCTGCGCCAATTGCGCCGATGTGCGCCAAAAGGCAAAACCTGCTACATCCTGCTACATTTTTGTTATTCTGCGCCAAAGCTGCGCCAAACGCATATTTTCACATTCAAACGCGTATTCTAGTCATTTTTAAATAAAAGTTCCAGTGAATTCCTTGTTGTCCATTTATAACTGCTGTCCTATAGGGGCTTGGCGGCTATAACACAGGGCTGATCTATACTTGGTCGCATAAAAGATTACATGACACTGAAGTTCTAAAATTAGTTATTTGGGCCAACATATGATGTTTCACAATTGCCTCTAATTTAATTAAATTATTGCCAAAACCACGATCTGATTATGAGGCACGCCGTAGTGGGGGACTCCAGAAATGGACCACCAGGGGTTCTTTAATATGCACCTAAATCTGAGTACACGGGTGTTTTTGCATTTTGCTCGCATCGAAATGCCCGTAACATCCTATTGAACAGCACCTTTTTGTTCCCAAAGGTTTCCTCCTTATTTTACTATTTTACTTCTCACAAAGTCAATTTTTTCACTTGGCAATGAGCCTTGAGCTGCTCCAAAAGCTTCTTTCCCTGCTCCAAAATTCCCTTTTGGCTGCTCCAAAAAGCTGCTCCAAAATGGCTTCAGCCAATCACATCACTGTGTATAGAACGGTTTAAGCCGTACACAACGCGCACAATGTCTGAGCTGTCTGCATCGCAGTTGCACTGCATTGTCTGGAAGCATTTCATAGTCGACATCGTTAACGCACTGTAACATTCTCTAAGGGCCAAAATAGCGGCATAGCAGTTCCTCAGACAAGCCTTGGCAGCTGACAGGAGTCCATGTCGAGATTTGGTCACCGGGTTTGTTGTCAACCTGGCAGTGGCGAAAGTTGCGCTTAAACTTCGCATTACCGCCAATTGCAACCGTCTGTAAATTTTTTGCCAGTGAGTGCCCGGATGTGCGCCCACCGAATTGTGCACACGTGTGCATACACATGCTTAAGCGCCCACATGCATGGACACACGCGCGTGCATGTACACACACACACACACACACCACGGAAATTTTTGAGAAAGGAGACTAAACTGCTAACGCAGTAACGAAACCACCTACAATGCTTTAACCGTAAGTGGGAATCGAGCCAGTGGCGGCGGGTGCAACAGAGAAGCTTCTTTTACTGATGCCGTAGGCTACTCGGCCATCTTCAAAGATTCTTTTTATTGTTGCCGCATGGAATATCGGGAACCTCCCTGACCTTGTCTTGCTTTACTTGATTGGGTCGAATTCCGCGACCTCGGCACACGGCCTCATGCCACTATCACTTCCTTGCTCTGCCCGCACATAAAAATTCCTGAAGGTGCACACGTCAAGAAAGGGCGATCAGTCAGGAGGTTGAACTTTCGCAGCATAAACGTTCGGAGCTAAAATGAGAACTGTTCTGTGAACAGTGACCTCGCCGAAAGTGGCGATTGTGCGTGTTTATCAAGCATAGAGCTTCTTCACACGCTAAGCAGTCTTATTAGCAGGAAATGTTCACACGGAATTCTGGTGTCCTTCATTACTGGCACAAATCTTACAGTGTAAGGCATGACCTCAGTGTCCTTTTTAAGAGACTGCTGAAGTGAGCTATGTCTGAAACGAACATAGCGCCACAAATAATTTCGTTGTTCAATAGTTCCTCCTTGCTTGCAGATGTAGCAATTCACTGATCATGGCACAAACGTCCGCTTGGCTCGATGGCATGTCCTAATACGTAAAGTCGACGTTTGAGGTCTAAGAAAGGTTTTTGGGGCCTATTGAATGTACATCCTCTGAACTTGTCTTACTTAATATAAGGCCGTCAGCAAAGGCTAGGTAAGGCTGCACATAGAGGAAGTAATAACCGATCAGAACCTTTGTCAGCTGCCTTCTGGAGAAGCCGTACAGGTTCTAAGGAAAAGCGAATATTTAGGAAATCGAGTGTGTCAGCACAAAATTCCCTCGCGACTGTACATAAAAGACAGATGAGCATTTAGTCACGTAATAATTATTAGCACAGCTGCCAGGAAGCGGTGGCTTTTTGGGTTTCGAAAAGTAAGTCATGAAACAGGTTAGTGGACAAAAACTGCACGAAAGACTCACCATACTGTATCAAGGTAGCATGAAATTCTGTCCACGCATGGGCTCCCTTTGAAAGCGACCCAGAAAAGTAACAAAGATTCTATTTAACGAATTTACGATCGTCCCCTTGCAATGCACCAATTGCAACATCTTCACAGTGCAACGTCGCATCTAAGACGTTGCAAGTTTGTGTCCGTACAGACACGAAGAGCCCCCAACCAATGCAAGCCTGCTTTTTTATCATATTCTTTTCGTCAGAGCAAGAGACGAAGACGACATCAGCATAGGACAAAATCTTAATTTTACACTGTACTAGCGACAAGCCACGATTAGCTGTGTTTTTGAAGAAACTGAGCTATAGGTGGTCGAGATAATGCGAGTTACAAAGGCGATGTAGAGCAGGTGATGAAAATAAAATATTTTTGGTAAACTCTCAAGATGTATGCTGCAGGTGTGCCAGAGTGGGTGGGGGGGGGGGGGGGGGTTGTGACTGGCAAGCCGCTTTTGGGGTGACAGAAAGATGTCTTGGCTTTATATACCTGCAAATACAAGGCAACTTCCGCTCATAGTGGGCGCATGCAGTGGTCCTGACGGCGCCCGCGTAAGCATTTTGGGCTGGAGAAATTCCCGATTGACACGAGCTTCAAGAGAGACCTATTACTCGCCTGACGGGGACTTCGAAACTGCTGAAACTGAAAGGTTTTGTAGATGAATAATCCATCACCTTTTCTTTTTATGTAACTCATCAGATAGTCTAATATACATAGCTGGTGTACACTAATTCTGAGTTCATTTGATTTCGCGGCTCTTGTGTAAATTTAAGTCTTTTTGCCGCGAACAGTAAAACATCTCGCAGTGAGCAAATTTTGCAGTGTTGTTTTATATGCTGATATCACAAAGAAAAGTAAACAGCAAAACAAGGTTAAATAAAAACCTACGTTCAGAATTTTTTATAGCCTGAACCCGTTTGAACCGGTTCGACGCTATCCGGAGCGGTTCGAACCGGAACGAAATGTCGCTCCGGAGCCGAACCCGGAAGTGAACTGAACCCAAAAAAATTCCGGTTCGGCACCCTGGGCGGAATTATCTGGTGAAGCGCTGCATAGGCTTCCTTCTGTGCTCCTATATTTGGCAGCAACGGCGTGGCTACGACGGTCAACTAGGTTGACTTATAAAATGAAACCAAGAAAGCACGAGGTATACAGGTCTGCAGTCTCAACGTTTGGGGCGATACAGCATACCCGATCGCTAAGTCCAAGAAGAAGGACGGCGGGATGCAAGACTCGAGGCAGCTTTCTCACATGACGAACCTTTGTGATGTGCCTGCTCTTGTCCAGCCACTTCAGTGCGGAGAACGCCGAACACTACTGGACACTGAAGCCATGCAGTTACTTTGAGTCATGCAAATGCTATCTTCACCAGTAATGTGTGAGGAAATGCTTTTTTATTCGCTTGGCTTTAAGAGAGGTGCGCAGGCGAATGGATAGAAGTTTACGTCGAGCTACAACGAAGTTACGTTTGCTCTGCAGAGCTAAATATTTTAAGTCATTGCAGGCCTTATTCTGCTTGATAACTGGTTTTCGGTCCGGTATTAGCTGTTTTCGCCAGGTTCTGATTGACCAGCAATAGTAAAAGTCAGGTAATATGAAAAATAACTGCATGATTTTGCCGATACCTTAGCGACGTTTTATCCCTTTCTAGGATAGGTGGTGAAAAAAATGTACATGTTGAAGCTCGTGGAAGCGAAAAATAGAGAAAAAACTACTCAAACGCTCAAGCGTGGCATACCCAAGGCACACGGTACCGGCTTTTGCCTACACAACGAAAGCCACTGCTGACTCCAGCAACGCCGCATCTCCGTGACGTCACAGCCTGACGCTTGTCTATAGCTTGCATTAGGTTGCTAGCCTTGTGGAATATATGGCAGCCATGCCTCACAAAACTGTATTGAATCGCTTTTAAAGGGCAAGGTAGATTAAAGTAGTAAATATTGGAGCAGTTACAGTGCGTCATCCATGAAGTGTTAGCAGAACTTGGGGCAGGTGGGCCTCATGCACTAAGAGTGATTTACCCTTGAGCGATCACATTTGAGAAGTCTATAGCTAGTCCATGTTGCTCTGATGGCTGCCTTACATCTTGAAACACTTCAGTTAAATTGTTGGAAACATAGCAAAACAAGTTTGACCATTGTGTAATATGTCTCCATTAAATATGTGCATTTGTATTTTTGTTTGTAGATTTTGCAGCATGGAAGGAAATGGAAGAAATGAAGGAGCAAGTCCAATTCACAGCCACTACTGGACCAAAGCGTTTGCCCTCAGGAGCAACGAAGAGGTACCTGTTTTGCCACAGGTCAGGAATGGAGGTGAAAACTGGAAAAGGAAAGCGGCAGCCAAAGTTAGTGGGCAGTGTGAAGTGCAACAAGCACTGCTTTGCAACTATGGCTGTCACGCAAGAAGGTGAGAAAGTAAGTGTTGAGTATCAGGCGGAGCACTACGGCCATGAGAAAAGTGTGAAGCATCAGCGCTTGACATCCACTCAGAAGAATGCCATAGCAGCAAAACTGAGCCTAGGAGTTCCTAGTAAAAGGATTTTGCTAGATGCACATGCAACTGGTGGAGATGAATTGAATGTGCTCCACACTTTGGACAGGCACGATGTTTATAATATAAGGCGAAAGTTCCATATTGGAAATGAGGAGCAGAAAGACTCAGATGAGTTTGTCAGCATGAGTATGTGGATTAATGAGCTCGAAGAAACCTCAGTTTTGCTCTATGCTGATAGAGAGTTGCTTACGGAGCAAGGCATAGGGAAGTTTAAAATGGCTCTCATGAACAGCACTCAGAAGGAATTCCTGCTCGAATATGGTAGGAAGAGTGTTTGTATTGATTCCACCCATGGAACGAATTCGCACGGTCTTCATCTGACAACACTGCTAGTAATTGGCGAAGACTGGTCAGGCATTCCATGCGCGTACCTTCTTTCAAAAAGTACCACAGAAGAAACTATGGCTGCTTTTTTTCAGGCAGTCAAGGAGAGACTTGGTGAGGCACTTTGCACTGAGCTCTTCATGTCAGACGATGCGCCAGCATATTACAATGCTTGGGCAAGGGTAATGGGGAGCCCCCAGAAACGCTTGCTCTGTACTTGGCATGTCAAGCGTAATTGGAACTTGAATATCAGTAAAGTTAGTGGGAGACAAAATCAGAAACTTGTCAAGGAAACTTTGCACACTTTGATGGTTTGCGAAAGCGTAACAGAATTTGAGGGTGTCCTTGAGAAATTTCTGGCGTCAAAGTCTGTGGAGGAGCTCAGAGCCTTCATTGAGTACTTTGAGAGGGTGTATGCAAAGCGGCCAGAGCAGTGGGCACTCTGCTATAGAGAACGCAGCGGTCTCACAACTAATAACCATTTGGAGAGCTTACATAATGAGCTCAAGACGTTCTACATGGACAGGAAGCAGTGCCAGAGGTTAGACAAGCTGTTGATTACTTTGCGGAGGTTGACTAATGAGCGGCTCCTGAAGCAGCTTGCTTCTGAGGTGAGGCCCAGGGCAGACCACCGCACAGCTGATAACTTCAAGAAGCACTGTGCAGGTCTCACGATATCGAAATCCAGCGTTAGCAGAGCACCTCAGGATGGTGGCTGGCTTGTGAAGTCTGAATCTTTGCAGCAACATCAGTACACAGTTTTCAAGGGGAGCGCAACATGCACAGGTTGCAGGAAGAGCTGTCATGAATGCCGAATTTGTATCCACATGTTCCATTGTACATGCGCTGACTTCAGGAACAGCTTGAATTTGTGCAAGCATATTCATGCTGTTGCGCAGTGGGAACTAGAACAAAATTCTGGGTTTCAGTGCCCACCTCATGAAGATGAAGCTCTTCCCTCAACTTCTGCGCAGAGTAGTTCATTCCCACTGGATGAGCCTCAGGCGCTTCTTGCTAGCATTCAGGCCGATTCTAACCCTCAGTCACTAAGTTCGTTAATGGAAGACAGTCGCACTCAGGCTATAGCTCTTGTACAGGACCTCATGAACATAGGGCACGACTTGGCTGATCCATCACTGGCACTAGTAGTCAATAAGAATCTTCATAGTGCTAGGCAAGCTGCAAAGCAAATGTTAGACAAGCAGCCATCACTACTGAAACACACTGCTAGTAAGAAAAACCTGGAGAAGCAGCCAGATTATTGGCCCAGAAAGCCCCGCACCTCTGCATCTGCTGCGTCTACGCGCTTTCCTGCACCTACGGTTTTGCAGCAGCACTACTTAAAACATATGCTTCTGAATGATGCGGAGGTTCCCGTCATTCATACCGATAGCGACCATGAATTTTAGTGTTTGGTGCAGTTATCGCACAGGGTGCAGGAAATGTAGTCCATTGCTTCTCCTCTTGGCTGCCCTTATTAAGTGTACTGTAGAGTGCTGCTTGGAATTGTGCTCAGTGTCAGGTAGTGGTGTGGTATGGTATGGTGTAGCGTAGCATGGATGGTGCGTGAGTGAGAGGGACCTCCATTACTGATCCTGTAGGTTGCCCTTGTTAAGTGTTATGCATAGTGGTGGTCTCCTCTAGATGTCAGTAGTGTGTGTGTGCCTAAACTAGTCATCTCTGATCTGTAGAGTGCTGCTTGGAATAGACCTTTCCACAAATTGCAGTGCCGCGCCATCCCCTAGCGGATCCGTGCAAAGCATGATGGGAGAAAGCAGTGATTGCCTCCCGCGTCGGCTGCTGTCAAGCGTGTTGCTGTGTTGTGCCGGCGTGTTCAGGCGTTGTGCGTCTTCTCGTGCGCATTGTTGGTTGCCTCTTAGCAAAATGTTGCAGCGCACTGCTGCGGTGGTTATTTATTAGTCTGTCTAAGGGAGTGCTTGAAGATAGTATTACAGCAATGAACATCTACCGCGTCAGCATGAAATTTCTCAGGAGTGCGCCGATGAGCCAAGTGCACTCATACTGTTTACATCGTTGCGTACGAACAGCTAGTGTTCGTTTTCATGGCATAAAACGCAACCGGCGCTTTAGTTCTATTAAACAACCTGTTTTCTTTTTTACCGGCCGTGCTTGTTTACGCAGTGCGATAATGTGTGGGAAGCGATGATGTGATCGCACGCCCGAGAAACACTTGACAGCGGACTGTTGACATCGCGCAGGACGGGCGCTTCTCGCTTCTTGTCCCGGCTTTCTCCGACGTGACCAGTACTTTATTTTAAACTACTTCATCCAGAAGTATGTTTGACGACCGTTCTCTTTAATTGAAACGGCCTAACTTGTTATCCACAAGCTAGCGACGGCGACGACTGCTGCTGGCTGTAAAGCACGGCGTGGCAGTTTTGGTCACACCGGCGTTTCCCGTTCATCTTATGCGTGCCCTGCGATGTAAGCAATAGTTGATTTCAGGTCACTGTTGCCAAAACTACACTCAGTGACCATTTTCATTCGCTAAAGCTTGTGATTCGCTCTTAACAACCGCCGCAATCACAGATCCAACCCTGCGGACCCGCTAGGCTTAGTCGTCGCGGAAGAGAGTCGTCCTCGACGGAAATTAATTTGGCAAGCGCTTGTCGCTGGGGGCTGTTAAGGTGTGCACATGTGAAATATAGCCGTTCTTTTCACTCATTTAGAAGCGCGAACATATTCACATCGCCGCCTCATCACTGTGCTTTTGCTCAGCCGCCGACAAGGCTGACCGTCCGCCGATCGGATTCGTCGATGTCGTTGGCCTGGAAAACTTGTCCCACTGCAATCATATCATAGTAAACTAGATATTTCACTATAATAACATGCTGCTGTTGAGCGTGATATATATAGCGTCGTCGGACTAGTGTGACCGTCGTCGTACACTGAAAATGAGCTGAGGCTTTCGAATGAGTTTGGAAAGTGTCATGTAGCACCGCGTGCGTCCGTCGAGTCCGAATGTCATTCCAATTCTCGAATGTAATTCTACTCGGATGTCATTCGAAAGTTCCCGTGTAGCACAGGAGCGCGGCGCTCCGTTTTCCCAGAGTGCCTTGCGCGGCCGCTTGGTGGCGCTGCAGAATTTGTGAAAAGGTCCATTGCGCTCAGTGTCGGGTAGCGGTGTAGCATGGATGGTGCGTGAGTGAGAGGCGCCTCCATGCTGCTCCTGTGTAGGCTGCCCTTGATAAGTGTTCTGCGGCGTAGTCTGTTATGCATAGTGGTGGTCTGCTCTGGATGCTGGTAGTGTGTGCGTGCCTAAACTAGTCATCTCTAGGTCTGTAGAGCCGCTGCTTGGAATTGCGCTCAGTGTCGGGTAGCGGTGTAGCATGGATGGTGCGTGAGTGAGAGGCGCCTCCATGCTGCTCCTGTGTAGGCTGCCCTTGATAAGTGTTCTGCGGCGTAGTCTGTTATGCATAGTGGTGGTCTGCTCTGGATGCTGGTAGTGTGTGCGTGCCTAAACTAGTCATCTCTAGGTCTGTAGAGCCGCTGCTTGGAATTGCGCTCAGTGTCGGGTAGCGGTGTAGCATGGATGGTGCGTGAGTGAGAGGCGCCTCCATGCTGCTCCTGTGTAGGCTGCCCTTGATAAGTGTTCTGCGGCGTAGTCTGTTATGCATAGTGGTGGTCTGCTCTGGATGCTGGTAGTGTGTGCGTGCCTAAACTAGTCATCTCTAGGTCCGTAGAGCCGCTGCTTGGAATTGCGCTCAGTGTCGGGTAGCGGTGTAGCATGGATGGTGCGTGAGTGAGAGGCGCCTCCATGCTGCTCCTGTGTAGGCTGCCCTTGATAAGTGTTCTGCGGCGTAGTCTGTTATGCATAGTGGTGGTCTGCTCTGGATGCTGGTAGTGTGTGCGTGCCTAAACTAGTCATCTCTAGGTCTGTAGAGCCGCTGCTTGGAATTGCGCTCAGTGTCGGGTAGCGGTGTAGCATGGATGGTGCGTGAGTGAGAGGCGCCTCCATGCTGCTCCCGTGTAGGCTGCCCTTGATAAGTGTTCTGCGGCGTAGTCTGTTATGCATAGTGGTGGTCTGCTCTGGATGCTGGTAGTGTGTGCGTGCCTAAACTAGTCATCTCTAGGTCTGTAGAGCCGCTGCTTGGAATTGCGCTCAGTGTCGGGTAGCGGTGTAGCATGGATGGTGCGTGAGTGAGAGGCGCCTCCATGCTGCTCCTGTGTAGGCTGCCCTTGATAAGTGTTCTGCGGCGTAGTCTGTTCTGCATAGTGGTGGTCTGCTCTGGATGCTGGTAGTGTGTGCGTGCCTAAACTAGTCATCTCTAGGTCTGTAGAGCCGCTGCTTGGAATTGCGCTCAGTGTCGGGTAGCGGTGTAGCATGGATGGTGCGTGAGTGAGAGGCGCCTCCATGCTGCTCCTGTGTAGGCTGCCCTTGATAAGTGTTCTGCGGCGTAGTCTGTTATGCATAGTGGTGGTCTGCTCTGGATGCTGGTAGTGTGTGCGTGCCTAAACTAGTCATCTCTAGGTCTGTAGAGCCGCTGCTTGGAATTGCGCTCAGTGTCGGGTAGCAGTGTAGCATGGATGTATGCTGCTCGAACAGTCGTCTCGAGGTCTTGCTGTGCCATGTACCTGGATAAGTGCTGTGCCTGGCACAACCAGATGCAGCATTTGTGTGCCTTTGATTTCAGCAGGTACTACAAGTATACAAGTATTTTAGAGGCCTTACTGAACGCAAATGAGGTGTGTCCGTACCTTTCTGTGTGGCGGGGTATGATCATTGCTGTTCAGTTATTCTCGAAAGTGATGTGCTTTTTTTATACCAGGAGTCCGGCACACTTCTGAGGGGCGTGCTGTCCACCTGGCTGCAGATAGTAGGACATGCCCAGACATGTATCCTTTGTCCAATGGTGAGTTTGGGAACCAACATCTTATGTAGAACAAAGACTGGTTAAGCCAAACCAGCACACATTTTTCTCTCGGCAGAACCTGCCTGCTAGAGAGCGCGTATCCCAGGTGGCGGATAGGGATGCTCCTATCACAGTCAGGCCCTGCTCCTCTGCAATTTGTCCAGTCACTTGCAAGACGCTGTTAGCAGGAAAAACTGTGAAAAAACTTTGATTCATTATGCCTGCATTAATTCCCCATGACTGGCAGAGGAGCAGTTGAGGCTAGGTGTGGTAAGAGTGGTGCTTGCACCCGCGGACCAACAGGTGTTGATTTCAGCAGGATCCCGCCTACTTACCAAGCATGCACCAGGAGGAATCTGCAAATACATCTATGCAAGACAATAAACTGTTTTCGAACTGCTATGCTAAGTGGCCTTGTGCATCTTTTTTGCCGCAAGGCTGAAAGACAGAGCTATATGTTAAGTTATGAAAGAGCAATGAAGCCAACGAACTTGATTTTGAGATGTTGCTAGGCAAATATATTTCCTATGATAGAGTTGTGTATGGCAGTTTGATGCACTGCAGAACAAAATTTTGTGATGCACTTGGAAGGTTCATACCTTGAGTCAGCTAAGATTTTCATAACCATGTCAGTATGTTGGTTCACGCATCAGCAGGGTAGTTGAATTCTGAAAGTTTAGCTGTAAGATTTTCATAACCATGACACTATGTTGGTTCACGCATCAGCAGGGTAGTTGAATTCTGAAAGTTTAGGTCCAGCACCGCAGTTCTATAACCCTTTTAAACAACTTGGAGCAGTTGAATTGCAAATGAGTCGTTGCTACACAGAAACTGAAGTTAAGCACATTCCAAAAAAGTGGTCTGGATGCATTGCAAGCTAAAATTGTCTATGAGGTGGTACAGTACTTTACCCTTGCAGTGGCAAGCTGAAATGCCATGTTTTGGTCCATGTGATGCTTACCTTTGGTCACCTGAACGATGCACAAGCTTGTCCGTCCGGAGAGACTTTGTGACCTTGGATGTCGTCGGTAAATCGCAGAATACCAAGATATTGTCCATTAATTGTTTTCCCTTAGCGTTCCGACAATAATTCTTGCATGCAAGTGAACAATGGAGAAATTGTCTTGCTGTATACCATCATTCTTTATTCAACTTTTACTGCTTTCTCTGTGGAGTTGCACAGCTACTGTAAATATCTTTCAGTACTTTCGCATATGACTCTTCTGCACCTTGGTTCCGCAATGACTTTTGACTGCTTTATAAAGGGGTTGGTTTCGCTGCATCTCTATACCAGCCGGTTGATAGTGCAGACATGATCTATGTATTGTCAAGCAGTGTTGTGCGGTACATGGCTACAAACCGTGGTATCCTACAAGAACGGTTTGCTCAACGTACAGTATGAAAAATATGAGTGGGGAACACAGTTGGAGCATTCATTTATTGATTACTCCGTTATTTGTGACAAGCGCAGTTTTTCTCTCTGTTTAACTGGTTTTCGTCTGCGCCTACAATATCCCAATGTCGTTGCGCAATTTAGTAGAGAAATAACCAAGAAATTTGCAATTTTCTGCTTGAAGTTTGTTCCCTCTCATATATTTCATACCTGTACTCTCTTCACCTTCAAGCCTCGTCTCTCGAGTTCTGGGATGCAACCCGGGCACCACACTGCAAGAGGCAAGTACCTCAATACATTGACAACAGCAGTGCAATATTGGAATGCTCCCATGCAAATCTGGGCTAGCACGACGGGCAGTGAAAGACGCAAAATATCAAGCGCCAAAAACTACTCAATTTATGCAGGCAAAGCAAAAACGGCCACACGATTGCAAAGAACGAGAGAGGTGCCTCCTTTTTTTTGCTGCAATCCATAAACTGCACAAGTTTAGCATTGGGTAGCGGTCAGACCAGATATGTGCAGTGCTTCAACGCTAAACAGACATCGTAAAAAGATTCCTTCGGTGAACCCGCTGTATAGGCGCGACCAAAATACAGAGCACACTTCGACATGCTACTCTTCGCATGCGTTCCGCAGTCTGCTTTCAGCACTCGCGCCAGCTACGGCGGCCGCACGGGTGCTTGAATGAAGATGAATGATAACACGTAAGGAAGTCAAGTTTGAATAACATAAGCAGTTACTAAGAATAAGCAGTGCAAACGCATCGCGAAGTTGTCAGCATGCCGCCCAAGGATTTTTTACGTTCTACATCACTCACGTTAACAGCCGCCACCACCGTCATCACAATCCGATTGCTCGCATTCCGTCCTCTCGGTGCTCTAATCCTGAACCACCAGCTGGGTAACAGTACACAAACTCGCTCAATACTCGCAAAGTCCACGACAGCTTTTGCTCTTAACCAGAGCAGTTAATGCAAATAAAACTCGGCGCCGCTACTGCTCCGCCATATTTGAATTCGTTTACCGGATTTGTGCTAGGCTTGTGGCCAGTCTTGACCCTCGATGGATACAGGCTTGTAAATTCGCAACGCGGAAGTACATTTTTTCTTCAGAGCGATTCCGAAACTGCCTTATTTTATTGAACAGCAAAACTCTGAAGGCGCACTGCAAGGTTTTTTTTGCATTTTCCCACTAAGATACGCTGGTTATTGCCTTTACTACCTTTACCTATGAATGAAAGTGATCCTTGCGAGGCGATATAGAAAAAAAAAAAAAATTTACCCCATATTCTTCCTGAGCGATGCAGCGTTGGCCCGTCAGGTTGATGCCAATTTTACAGGTCTAAATTATCAGCTATAGTAGGATACAACTTAAAAAAAAAACAGCAGTTGCTAACACTGGGCCGCGGCGTCTTGTATTACTACGCTGGTCAACCGCAACTGTAAACAAAATCGGCTTTTTAATGTTTGACTATATCAAATAATTCGCAAATAAAAATTCTAGAGCTCATAATTTTTTCTTGTCATTAACTTCTTAACGTAAAAAGCAGCGTTTAAGCAGCGGACTACTTTTTCGTCGTGGAGGAATTCTGTGCGCGAAGGCTGAATATGGGCGGAGCTTCACTGCAGACTTAAGTTGTATGCGACTATAGTGCTTTTGCGCACCTCGAATTCTGCAATACTGTGGTCCTGCTACCTCCACGTCATTTTGGTAATACGAGTGCCGAAAAACAAAAAGCAGATTTATGCAGCTGGTGCCGTTCATAAAGCTCATTTCCAGAAAATCACTGCTGGTTCCGATGTGACACGCTATGTCGCTGCGTAAAATGAGACTCGCAGTGGCCGGCAAGGAGGGACGAGGTGTAGCCTGCACAGTGTCACTTAGTTTATTAGGTGTAACTGTCCAATGCCAAACGAAACAAACGGCAAAAATGGGAGTCCTCGCGCGTCAATTCTGGTGGTAAGGCAGCAAATTGTTGAAAACACAAGCCATGTGATGGTGGCACATAACACTAATACAACACAGAACGTTTGAAGAAAATGCAAGAGATAGCTTATAGCCATATTTTCGCAGGCTGTGTACACCCCTCATATTATGAGGGTAAAATGAAGAGTTACACACAGGCACTGCACGGTGTAATACTGACTTCAAGGAGGTCAAAGGAACAGCCGGGACTCCATGTCAGACTTGCAGCTAAAACCTCATATACTAGGATATAAGTTAAAAAAAACAGCGGTTCCCAACACTGGGCCGCAGTCCGCGGCGTCCTGTACTACTCAGGTGGCTAATCGCAACAGTAAACAAAATCAGCTTTTTCATGTTCGACTACGTCAAGCAATCCATGTATCAAAATTTTAGAGTCATAATTTTTTTGGTTGTGATGGGCTTGTTTAGAAAAGAAACATATCCAGCGGACTACTTCTTCGTTGTGGAGGAATTCTGTGCACGGAGGCTGAATGTGGGTGGAGCTTCACTGCAGACTTAAGTTGTATCCGACTATAGTTGAAGTTGTCCTCAAATGCCTCCACTGACAACTTCTCCGAAAGTTGTACCTCCACCACCTATCTGCATACGTTTGGACACACCCGTGCTTCTCTTATTTTTTTTTATGCTCCAACATCCCGTTTCAAACGCATCCTTCATCCCTCATTACGTAAACAAACCAATGATGAGTCAACTTGTGTGCTTTACACTTCCATATGCCACCTTAACCATGCCCCTTATTATGATCCCAATTTATCATAGACACTCCATAGGTCTTTATGAGCACTCACACCTGACAAATGCTAAATACGTGATATTTACAATATATCGCAAAAAAAATACAATCGCACATTGCACCACCTTTGTTCCTTTCAGGAAGTGAACAAAATTATGAGCAGGTAGAGAGAATTACCAATTCATTTCGGAAAACAAGACATCTGTAGCCAAACAGGAAAAACTAAAAAATGTTGAAGTTTTCAAGTCTTGTCTTGCAACAAAGTCACTGCAAACACAAAGCATTGTATAAAAATATGCATCTACATGAACAAACACCAACATAAAGTTCACAATTCATGCCACTTGAGAAATTCCACTTCAATAAACTCAATTTCTAAAACGTGCAACATTTCAGTTTACCTCCAACTATAACTATTTGAAAACATGTCAAGCCATCTAAGGTTTGACTAAGCTGACAAAGGCTCGGAACATTTCCTTGATTTATTCGTGAAACACCCCCAAAATTTTGCACATTTTCAAAACAAGTGAACACAGAGCTGTCAGTTTGGACACATCACACAACAATGTGATTGGGAACAAATCATAGCATAAAAATGTGCACACACATGGCAGAACAGCAATATGAAGATAATTCACACTAAGTGACAGGTCGCATTTCTATACACACAAGTTCAAAACCATTTCACATTGGTAGCACCAGGCACACATTTCAGTTTGCTACCATGAATAACCTTTTAAAGAATGTCGAACCATTTAAGTTTTACTAACCTTACACAAGTCACGAACATCTTAACACACCCAACATTTCGCTTTTTTTTTTTTAAACAACCAACGAAGGGAGCACTGCAGTTTGTCCATTTTGGAGACACTATATCTGAAGTGTGAAGTGCAACAAGCACTTGGCAGCTATGGCGGTCACACAAGACGGTGAGAAGGTAACTGTTGAGTACCAGGCGGAGTACCAGTGCAATTCATAACGGCTAGAAGCTAGGCAAGTTGCAAAGCACCTCCCGTTATCTGGCACAGTCGTGCCACAGTCGCAGCAAGTCAAAACGAGTGAACAGTTCGTGAAGCTGAGGGATTGTGATTTCAGTGGTCAATGACTGGACCGGGAGTGCCTTGGTACATTTTGTGAGCGAAATGACGACTATCAGCAACGTGCGTCCGTTGATGGGTCCGGCATAACCGGTGTCAAGCCGTGACCACTTAGTTCCTGTTTCTGGCCAACTGATAGGAGACTCGCAATGTGGTGTTGGTTGCGCTTGTATACATGGCATGCAAGAATGTCCAAGACTTTCGATCTCACCGTCCAGCCCAGGTCACCAGAATAGCGTCCGAGCCAGTCTTTTCATCGCGAATGCACGTTGCCGAGACTGATGCAGCTCAGTGAGCATAAGGTGTGACGCTTTCACGGGTACGAGAATCTGATGACCCCAGTGGAGCAGGCCATCTGCGCTCGACAGCTCCAGCCTTCTGAAAAATTAAGGTTGAAGATGACTGTGGCACTGCAAGAGGTGTTTAAGGCCATCCCTTTTCTACAAAGTGCCGGACAATACTGAGGTCTTCGCCTGCGCTCGTTAGTGCCTGTAAGGCACCAGGCAGATGAGCGGCCAAGGTGCTCTAATGCAAGTGCGTATTCTGGTAAGGTGCCCGAGAGACCAGCATCTGGAGTCGGCACGGGCAAGCGGCTGAGCGCATCTGCGATGGCGTTTTGCTTACCGGATCTATAGCCAATGCGGTACCGACATTGGCTCAGGAACAGAGCCCACCTCTGTATACGTGCTGATGCCATTGGAGGCGCAGGTCTATCTTCCCGTAGCAATCCCATGAGTGGCTGATGGTACGTGACCTCCGGTCCGAGTAGATAGTCTCGAAACCTTGCTACTCCGAACACCAGCGCCAGAGCTTTCTTCTCGAGCTGTGAATAATTCTTTCCAACTGAAGTCAATGTGTGTGAACGAAGAGTAATGGGCTTATCCATTTTGCCCATGCGGTGCGAGATAACAGCACCTAACCCCGACTGTGACGGATCACATTCCAACTGCACTGGTTGGTTGGAGTTGAAATATGTCAGCACTGGAGAGTCCAGAAGTTTGTTTAGCCTGGTGATATAAATTTTCCTGCTGTGTGTCCCACTATTATATCTGTTCCTTTTTAAGCAGTTGGTATGAGAGTAACAATGTGGACATGTGTGGCAGAAACCAGTGGTAATAAGCCAGAAGACCGAAGGACGAGTGCAGTTTTCTTATATTCGTAGGCTGCGGTGAATCTCGTATAGGAGCTAGATTCTTTTCAAGCGAAGTAAACGACTCAGTCTTTATGGAACTGACATTTATCTGTCTTCAGCTTGACACCATTGTCTTGTAACCGTCGCAAAACATCCCGGAGCACTGATACGTCCCCATCTTCGCTTTCTGCTATCAATACATCGTCCAAGTACACCTGCACACCCAGAAGGCCAGTCAGGGCAGTCCCCATGCATCGCTGAAAAATCGCAGCAGCCGAGGCAATTCCAAAGGGACGAGAGTTATAGCAGAAGAAATGCTTGTGAGTGTTTATGACAACCAAGTTCTTTGCCTTTTCATCCAACAGAAGTTTGTTATATGCATCCTTGAGATCCAGTACAGTGAAAAGGGATCCCCCACGAAGCAATGCGGAAATGTCCATGTCGTCAATGCTTGGCAGTGGGTACCGGTCGGTTGTACAGGCAGCATTTATGGTAGTCTTGAAATCGGCACAAATGCGAAGGGACTAGTCTTTCTTCCTTACCGGTACGATTGCCGCTGCCCACTCAGAATGTGCAATTGGTGATAATATGCCTTCACTGACTAAACGGTTCAGCTCTGTTTCAACTTTGTCACGAAGAGCATATGGTATTGGCCGCACTTTGTGGTACTTAGGTTCTGCGTTTTCTCTCAGGTGGTATTTCACCGGTGGCCCCCTAATGCTTCCAAGCCCCGGTTGAAAAAGGTAAAAAAAAAAAATCGTTCAAGAGGCTGTCCGGAGCTGCTGGAGTGGGTTATACCGTAGCGAGAAAACCAGGCGGCAGAAGCGAGAGCGCTTGGATTATATGCCTTCCGCAAAGGCTACGACCTGAGCATCCCACAACAATCAGGGCAGCAGGAATAGTCTTTCCTGCAAAATGTGCTCAGAGATTCAATTGACCGAGAGTGGACAGCTTGCCAAGGTAGCAGCTAAGCTTTTGTTTGCACTTCAATAACCAGGGCCAGCTTAGGCGATGCTTGGGATACACCTCCTGCAGGATGATACAAAATAGTGATCCCGTGTCAATCACCATACTGAGCGAAACACCACCCCAGCGAATGACCCTGCAGAGTGACTGGGGCAGACTTGGCTTTTCCTGTGCTTCCTGCAGTGTGAATGCGGTTGAAATATCACCTTCCTCCATTTCAGGTGCCCCGCTGTCTGACTGAACAGCGTAAGCACCGCCATAATGCCTGTGACAGGTCCGAACACACGATTGTGAGCAGCATTTTAGGGCGCAATGGCCAGTCGTTCCACTCCGAAAACACTGCTCTCTTTTATATGGACATTCCTTTGCCTGATGATCACGATTTCCGCAGTGTGCGCAATCAATACATCTCCGATTTTTAGCTTTGGTGCTGTTCTGATAGCTGCGTGACTAGCCGGCTAAACTGTGCATCGTTGCCTTGTCATCAGGCTGCGTCGTGGCGCTCATTTCCCGTGCGGCTGCCTCTGCAACCATGGTATTAGTTTCGGAAGAAGACTTATCAAGTTCATGTGCATTAAGACCAACAGACTTCCTCCCAAATTTAAAGTGCACCCAGGTGCAGAAGTGACTGCTGTCCCCGACGCCTTCACAGGCTTTCTGTCTGTGCTGGGCACGCTGGAGGGAATCCCACCGGACCAGACAACTGTCAGTTGAGGGTCGCTGGTTAATTTTCCACTATTATCAAATGGTAGAGTTGCACTATGAAATACATTTATCCTGCTGTCACCGTCCAAAGTTCATGCTGAAAGTGGTGGCTTATAATGTGGGCTACCAAATGCAACATCTCTTGAAGGGGCAATGTAGAGGGCACTGCTCAATTATATGAAAACGGATGCTTGCTGAAATAGAGGGCCTAGTTTCCAGCCTTGAGAGCATCTTCGTTGGTTCCACCCGCTAGCCAGGGTCAAGGCTAGGCCTAGCGGGCAACCCAACACACTAACATGGCCATCTGCACAGCTCTGACTCAAGCGCGCCAGTACGAAGATGCTGATAACGAATGCAGAATTTGCAACTCAGTGGAATCGCTGTGGCTTGCAGTCAGCAGTACACAAATGCATAAAGGGAAGCTGTCGTTGGGTGAAAAGCTTGCCCATCTCTCTTAGTTGTGAGGCCGTACATCGCAGCCGCGTGCGGAGAGTGCCCAACTCGGCGTGCCTTCTGAAACTTCTGTACCAAGAGTGGCCCCTTTGAATTACTATGCATGAAGAAAAAACAAGTGGGTGAGAAGTAAAGGCGAAAACCGTTAGCCAGTATGGTGAAGCCTGGCTGCCGTGAAGGGCCATCACCTGAAAGTAAAGTTATTTGAAGTTCTTGTCAACAAATGCGGCCGTCATTCAATGCCGACTCCTGCACCAAAGTCTCAGTCGTCGCAAGCATATTTCCCGGCATTCCTTTCAAGGTTCACAACCCTTTCATTCGTCCCCTCCGAAAAATATTAGAAAACAAAAGAGAGGGAGTCCGGACCAGCAACATTTTGCTGGGCTTAAAGCCAATTGAAGATAAATGAAAAGGAAATAATGCTCGAAATTAAAAAAGACATTTTGATAGAAAAAGAACGGTGTAGAGGGACAGAGACTTAGACCCCTACAAAACGGAGCGTGACGTAGGTGAAGAGGAGAGGCTCGGAACCAGGTATCAACTGTGTTTCTTCTACTCATCACGTGGCCCCACGTAGCCACCACGAGCGTATGTCATCAGCCGAGGCAGAGCACCACTGCTGATGGTGATACTGCCACTACAGGGCTCCCGAAGAACTCGCCTGCAGCAGTTGCTCAGCACTGAGGACCCTGGTGACCGTCGACCATCTCAGCTCCTCCATCGCATACGACAGCTGCTCGGTGACCGCCCACATGACGTCAACAGCGCCTGCCTCAGAACCTCGTGGTCGTCCTGGCTGCAGTAAGCGACATTAGCTTGTATAAGCTCGTGGAGTTGGCTGACCGTGTCTCGGACTACTCTGGCCCGCGTTCTGTGGCTGCAATTCCTTCTGCCGCGTCATCCACTCTCGTGGACCAGCAGTCAAGCCTCGAGGCTAAAATCAACCACCTTGCGAGCACTGTTGCCGCACTGCGAGCGTCCATTCCTCGTCGCTGCCAGTGTTCCTCTCGCCAACGGTTGCGCCATCGTTCCAGTTCCAGTCATCCAGTCCAGTTCCAGTTCCTGGAGCCAGAGCCCAGCCCAAGACGGGTTCTGCTGGTACCACCACAAGTTCGGTGCTGCTGCTTGCCAGTGCCGGCAGCGTTGCCTATGGTTGGGAAACGCGCCGACGAGTCGCTGATGGCGGCCAGTTACTCTGGCTCTACATCCAGCCGCCTACTATACATCACCGACAGGATCTCGGGATGCCGCTTCCTCGTGGACAGTGGTGCACAGGTTAGCATTGTGCTTGCCTCCCGCCTCGTCCGGCAACGTGCTGTGCAAGGAGCGCCTTTGCAGGCAGTCAACACCCCCAACAGCGCTCAGTCACCCATGGTTTGGGCTTGCACCGCACATTTCGATGGATTTTCATTATCGCGGCCGTGCGGTTTGCAATCCTCGGAGCAGACTTTATCGCCACTTTTGGCCCGGCTGTCGACCTCCGATCTCGCCGACAGGTGGACCACACGACTCACTTGTCTGAACAGCATCCTCGCCCCGGTGGCCACCCCCATCCTCCAAGCCACCCCGCAGCTGCCGTCGTCCGCCTTGTGCTGACATGCGTCTGCGTTCGAGTCACGTGAGAACAGTGACGCCATTGGGCATGTATATATTTGGCTGCAATAAACAGACAGGCGTCTTTCGCTCTGGGCTTGGACACGGACCTCGCTGCTTCTCGATTCATCTCCGTTGTGCTGGAACGCTCACCCCGATAGCAGCCGGATGCCGCTACGACACGCCTTTGCTGCGATTCTGGCCAATTTTCCTGCCATTACGTGACCCAGCAACTTTGAGCTTCCCGTCCGTCACACCTTCACACACCACGTAGTCACTACAGGCCCACCAGTGTTTTGCTGACCGTGCCGACTTGCTGGTGACCGCCTTGCATTGCCCACCTCGAATTCGACTATATGCTGCAATTGGTTATCATTCGGCGCTGCATATGGTGCCAAAACATGACCCCGGCGATTGGCGCCCCTGCGGCAACTATCATGCCCTCAACGCCCACACTGTCCCGGATCGATATCCTCTCCCTCATATTCATCACTTTGAGGCCAACCTGCAAGGCATGACCATATTTTCCAAGATTGACCTGGTGAAGGCCTACCATCAGATCCCGGTGGAGCCTGCAGACATCCCCAAGACTGCCACTGTAACACCGTTTGGCCTCTTCAAGTACACCCATATGCCCTTTTGTCTGCGAAACACTGCTCAAACATTCCAACACTTCATCAACGAAATCACTAGAGGCCTGTGTTTTGTGTTCGCGTATCTCGATCTTGTGTTGCCAGTTCCTCAACAGAAGAACACGCTGAACACCTGTGCCTGCTCTTTTCACGCCTCGAAGAGCACCCTCTTGTCATCAATCCAGCCAAGTGCGTTTTTAGCGTCAGAACCATCGAATTGTTTGGCCATCACGTATAAGCGCAGAGAATTCGCCCTCTGGAGAGCATGGTGCGCGCCATCCGAGACTTTTTTCACCCCAAGTCACTCCGCACGCTTCGCGAGTTCCTCAGCCTCCTAAACTTCCACTGTTTCTTGACCGGAATTGCCCACATTACCCTACCCCTCACCAATCTCTTAAAGTCACAGCATGGTCCTCACACTCCTCTCGAGTGGACGTCAGCTGCCGAAATCGCCTTCAAAGTCGTCAAGAACACACTTGCCGATGCTACTCTGATCATGCACCCACTGGCCAACGCCCCGTTGAGTCTCATCACCGACGCCTCTGGTGCAGCTGTAAGCGTCATCCTGCAACAGCTTCAGGACGACTGCTGGTGCCCGCTGGGTTTCTTCTCCTAGAAGCTGAAGCGTGCAGAAGCGCGTTACTGTACTTTCGGCTGTGAGTTGCTACCTGTCTATCTCGCCATTTCCGTCACATCTTGGAAGGAGCCGTTTCTCATGAGCTCACCGACCACAAGTCCTTAACTTTTGCTTTTCGTGTGAATCAAAGATCATACACTGCATGAGAGAAACAGCACCTGAGTTTTAATTCTCTATTTACGGTGGATATCAGACAGATCGAAGGACCCGTGAAGAGTGCTGCCGATGCGCTCTCCCGTGTCGCTCATCAGACGCGCTCGACTTCGCAGCGCTGCCTGCCACACAGGCGTTAGGCAGTGAGCTTCAAGCCTCCAGGCCAGCCCTAGCTCTCTGAACTTGTCGTCAGTGACCCTGCCGTCCTGCTCAGGCACCATCGTGTGTGATGTTTCCCGTGGTTCTCTACTAACTTTTGTAACCACCGCGTTCCGCCGCCAAATGTTCGAACAGCTGCACAACGAAAGACATCCCAGCATTCGTGCTACGCGTCTGACCTAACGTCAACAGAGACGTGCATCGCTGGGCTCGTGAGTGCTTGCAATGTTAGCGTGCAAAAACAACGCGCCACATGTGGTCACCTCACCACCCTTTCCAGCCCCCCCGACTGTCGTTTCGATCATGTCCACGTCGACATTGTTGGCTCTCTTCCTCCATCACGAGGTTTCAATACATTCTTACGTGTGTTGACCGCTACACACGGTAGCCTGAAGCCTTTCCACTGCCCGATACCATCGCGTGTACAGTGGCGTCCGATACCTGGTTCCCAGCCTGTTCGCTTCGTCTGCACCGCGCTCTGTTTAATTTGTAGGGGACTAAGTCTCTGTCCCTCTGCAGTTCGGTGAACCCAGATGTGATGGACGCGGATAACGCTGCCACGGTTGTGGCACCTGGGCCCCAGGTCCTGGCTCATACATCGCCAGCGTCCACGTTCAGCTGCTGTCATTTTGGCCTTGGAATCCTGCCGTATGGTTCTCGTAAGAGGAGGCTGCGTTCTACCTTTGGCACATCACTTCACAACGCGTGAAGTATCTCCACCTCGTGTCGACTCTCTCTCTCCTGAGGTAATGGATGAGTCTGATGACGTTTTAAAGACGTCTGACCCTTCCTCCCCGTATGAACACTTCAATGCTACAGTCCTGGCCCGGAAGTCCATCTCGGAGTGCAGCCGCTTACTAATGGTGATTGTGCTGCTACAAAGGGGAAAAAAATGAGAAAAATGGAAGTTCATGGCACCAAGGCTTACACCTCCAGGAAAGGTGAGGGAAGTGAATTGGAATGGCCAGGAAATGGTTGGGTTATATCGTCTTGGCTTCGGGAGCCTACAACGCTACTTTGATATATCATGGAAAGCATGTTGAAGAGCAGCTTTATGTATTGGCAGCGCACCCAAGCCACAAGAGTGCACCAGGTTCATAACCAGGTTCATTTGGTCACTACTGATTTCTCTGGCTACTGGTTGGTATCGTGACTGCCCAGGAAGGGAAACTTCCCACAGCAGATGCCCCGGATACTTCAAGGGTAAGAAGGTGTTGTGAACATGATCAATGATGTTATCTTCTTTGGCAAGACACGCACAGAGCATTACTGTCGCCTGAAGGAGGCTTCAGCAGCAGGCTAGCTCGTGCTTCGCATTGAAGAGTATGTCTGCAATCTACATTTCTTCCTTGAGATGGTCCACCAGCTACTACTGGCAATGTTGGGAGCATGGATGTTGACTTGCCACCTTCGCAGATTCAGCTGTTCTGTCTGGAGCTGATGTGCATCCAGTGCATTGCCGTATGTACCCAGCAAACTGTTAGCCATTCAGGACATGCTGTCATGTGGACTACCGAACGGCCCACTGCCAAGGCAAGCTCATCTTGTTGAGCTGTTTTCTGAAAGGATTCTTTGCACCCTTCCAGATTTTGTCTCCACGTGCCAAGACGAACGTCCCAAAGCTTAACCCAATGATGGCGAGTGCAACCTTCTGCTTGAGTACTGCACCAAAGGTTGGCCCAGGCAGTCGAGACTACTGCTTCAGATTTAAGGAGTACTGGCAAAATCAAGGAAACCTCAGAGTTTTCGAGGGGCTAAGTTACGATTTAAGGTCCAATGTTCGGGTTCCACCAAAGTTGCCCCGCCGTCCAAGAAGTATAAAAGACGCAATCAGTCAACACTTGAAAAAAAGTAAACTGAAGCTTGTACAATCATAACAAGCTCAACACGATTGGTTTACAAAGTGCATGGCACGCCTTTCACTTTTTGCAAGGTTCAAAGCCCTCTCCCTAACAAAATAAAAATGAAAACACATGAAAAGACATCAAAAACACTCCCACGTGTTGCTGCCTTCCTGAACACTCGTGACCCTGACGGCCTCCCCCCATCAGGGCAATTATTAGCTTCTACCAAGTCGCTACCACCGCGAGTAAAAAAAAAAAACAAGCGCTGAACCACGTTCCTACGCCATTCATCTTCACGACGACTGTTGACAGAAGTCCCCCGAAATCCAGGAAGCAGCACAAAACCTGCTGTTGCTGGGTTTGTGCAGGGACATCCCTTTTGTCCAGCTCCATTTTGTTATGCCAGCCCGTTTCATGAACGTCACAATGCCACGGAGCTTGTTAGACGCGTCCTTGCTGACTGTACGTCACACTTGATTGCTCCCAGACAATCTTTGCTATGTCAGGACGAGGGGTGGCCGGAGTATGGCGGCTTCAACGAGGCGACAGCCCACATCATTCTTGGCGCCTCTGGTGCAAAGCAACTCCTTGGAGGACAATTAGCAAACCGTGGGACCCAGCCCACGTCTCCACGCGCAGCTGCATCGTTCCAGCAGACGGCACTTTGGGTGGTTCCAGGAAAACGTGCCCCCGTCCTTCCCTATGTCGCGACTCAACGTCCGCCTGCCTCGTCTTGTGAGCTTCTTGCCGACACACATGACAGGGGTTGCGAGCAGATCGCCACTTCGGGGTGCCAGGGCAGCAACAAAAGGACAGATGGTCCTAACAGCACCGCAGGCATCCACCGATCCCTTACAGGTTACTTCTCAAAGGAGGTCACATTGTTGTGTCGGTGGCTCTTCAGCATTCCATACGGATCTCAATCATGACAAGCATCAAGATATTAACTGAAGCAAAGGCATAGCTCAAGAGTCAGTGTGGTGGCCTACAGTGAACAGTAACACTAAGACTAACTGTGGTAAGCGCGTAGAGCCAACAATGCCTTCTCAGACTCCAAGTCTTCGCTAGGTGGAGGTGGGAGCCGACCTTTTCCAATCTTCCCTGTAGTCACTAGTCAGCACTGTACTACAACAATGGCAGTCATTGCAGCAATCAAGACCGTATCTGCCGGTCATGGCATCTCAGGGGTGGTCCACAATTCTCATCCCACATCATCTTTACCTTCGCATAGCCGTAAGGCTTCAGGCATGTCACCAGCAGCCCAAGATTCCCACAGTCCAAAGCAGAGGTGGACAGGATGGTGTGGACCGTCAAGGACCAGATGCACAAGGTGGACAATGCTTTCTAGGCACTGCTTGTCTACCAGGAAATTCCTAGTGTCAGTGAGGTAAGCCCAGCACAACTTCTCATAGGCAGACACCTGCAAAACCGAGTTCCTAAGACATCAAAACGGCATGAGCCAGGCTGGTCCTCGACTCAGTCTTTTAACCTGAGTGATCAAGCTAATAGAAAAAGGAATACAGGTCAGGTACAGTGGCCACTTAAGACAAGTGGGCAACATCGGGTGCATGACATAAGTAGCCCTGCGATGGTTTTGGGACATCCTCCAGCCGTACGTAGTGGAGGACCTGAAGGAAATTCTTCAATGCTGCAGGTTATTCCTCATCCCACTGTTCAATGTCCCAAGGTCCGGGGGTCCTACCGAACGTGTTACCGGAGATGAAACTGAGAGGAAGCCATCAAAGCAGTGAGACTAATAATACAGCAGGGACGGAGCTAGTTCTTCCTAGCCCGACCTCATGGCTTCGCCCCGGTCACAACCTTCAAGTTCATCCTTTTTAGTGTCAAGGTTTAGAAAACTGATCCGAAGGGCCAAATGACTGAACTTGTACTTGTGTAGTGCTGAGCATACTGTGCATTTCTCTTCCTCTCTTAAATAAGGGGGAATGTAGTGTGTGTTGCACTAGGTGGCATCACTGCATCCTCAGCTACATATACCATGTGCAACAAAGCTTTGAGGCCTTCTGCCCTTCTAAACAGCACGGTGTGTGGTTCACGCTTGTGGAAGTACATCCCGCTACAGTCTGATGAGAAGGTGCAGAAGAGCGAAAGCACGAGTGCCCCACAGTCATGCAGGAGGCAAAGCAATGAAGCCGAGTCACAGCGTCACTGCATCCAAAAATTCATCCAAACACTCACTCCATCACTGCAGAGGAACTGGGTGTCTGCTTCATTCTTCAGAGAGAAAAAGACGCAGTCAAGCCTTGCTAGAACGAACTGGTTTTGAGCCCCCTTTGAACCAGTCATAGAAATCCACGTATGTGGAACCTATTTTTTATAACGTAAATTCTTCTTACCACTGCACATTGTGTTCAAATGCATTTGTAATACATACGAAACCAGGTGTAGTGGCAATGACGTTTGTGAGACAGTACTGCAAAGTTCTGCAATTGCTACGGCTGCATGAAATGTATTCAGCCTGTACTAACACAGCATTACACAGTTGCGAGGCACTGCTATTCTACATAAACATGAGGCAGCACCAAACATTTCAATGCCAGTTTACCATTCACAGGGACACAGCTTTGAGGTTCCACAGATTCTTCATATATTTACCAACTGTTCTTTCTGACCAAAAGTTCAGGCTTACCATTGCCTCGCATAATGAGGTAGGCCAGCAGGTTAATGGATGTGAATAATGCTTGCCGCGAGGTGATTGCTGCGAAGCTACACATGGGATATAAGTGATGCCAAAGTGGAAAGCTTTCAATTCATTTAGACCACACCAATGGTAAATTCAATGCAGTCTGAATGCAAAAATTTCGAGGGGGCACTTTGGAGATCTAAAGTGTGATGAGGTGAAAGCCTTTCCTGCACCGCTCTCCTAGACAAGGAGAACTGCATATGCGTTGGCAGGAAGTCAGCGCAGGATAGTGGTTAGCACGCTCGGAAAACGCCACAAATGCCAAACGTTTTATGCAACAGACGAATGGACAGAGTCATGGCCACGAATATGAGCCATTAAAGGCTTTCGCCTTAAAAATGCCTCTGAACTGGACAATGTCACTGAACATTAAAGAGCCCCACGTGGTGCTGCGGACTCCACAGAGCAGATACAGCTCAGAAACACATCAGGAACAGGCCTCACTGCCACCAAGTTACTCATCAAGGTGATGTCATTGAACATTAAAGAGGCACACGTGAAGCTGCAGACTCCACAGAGCAGATACAGCTCAGAAACACATCAGGAACAGGTCTCACTGCCACCAAGTTACTCATCAAGGTGATGTCATTGAACATTAAAGAGGCACACGTGAAGCTGCAGACTCCACAGAGCAGATACAGCTCAGAAACACATCAGGAACAGGTCTCACTGCCACCAAGTTACTCATCAAGGTGATGTCATTGAACATTAAAGAGGCACACGTGAAGCTGCAGACTCCACAGAGCAGATACAGCTCAGAAACACATCAGGAACAGGTCTCACTGCCACCAAGTTACTCATCAAGGTGATGTCATTGAACATTAAAGAGGCACACGTGAAGCTGCAGACTCCACAGAGCAGATACAGCTCAGAAACACATCAGGAACAGGTCTCACTGTCACCAAGTTACTGCGGTGGCTGAATGGTTACGGCGCTCGGCTGCTCACCCGAAAGACGCGGGTTCGATCCCGGCTGCGGCGGCTGAATTTCGATGGAGGCGAAATTCTAGAGGCTCGTGTGCTGTGCGATGTCAGTGCGCGTTAAAGAGCCCCAGGTGGTCGGAATTTCCGGAGCCCTTCACTACGGCGTCCCTCATAGCCTGAGTCGCTTTGGGACGTTAAACCCCAGTAAACCAAACTATAAACCAATCACCAAAACCTTAGAAAGATTGCACTGCCCATTGCTGTGA
Source organism: Amblyomma mixtum (assembly GCF_055824585.1). Lineage (NCBI taxonomy): Eukaryota > Metazoa > Arthropoda > Arachnida > Ixodida > Ixodidae > Amblyomma > Amblyomma mixtum. The sequence goes on from NC_143016.1 coordinate 155,447,479, forward strand.
GTACTGCAGGCCGCAGTGCAGGTCCTATGGCCTGCAGTACTCATAGCAGTCCCCAAGCTGGTGGCCCTTGGATCCGCAGTGTTGGCACTGGTGGATGAGGTACCTGGCTGGTGGAGCTGCGAATGGTGCCAGGATGCCCGCTCCGAAGAATTTTGAGAGGCCCCTGGCGAAGACTTCTGCCAGCTCCTCGATGCCTTCGCCAGCCGAGAGATGGTAGCCGTCAGCCGCAAAAAGGTGCCTCTTGGGCACCCGCATTGCATCCAGGAAGCGATGCTGAAAATAAAATGCGCTATGCTGATAAATAAGGCAAATTGAGGAAGACATCCCAACAGCATACAGCTGCAACAAGTATATCGGCTTTCTGGCACACCTAACCAGTAAACAATGCATAAAGAAGGCAGAAAAAATGCATCCACACAAACGCAGTGCTCACTGAAAACCAAATTAAAATGCCTTAAATATACTTACGGCTGGTAACCAAGCACACACACAAGGATAAGAACAGAGACCTGGATTTCCCCGTGTGCTAGGAGTGCTTTTTGGAAAGATAACAGCATATACTGATAACTTCAACGCCTCCTAAGGTGCATTCACACTACATCAAATTTCCAGCAAGCGAAGCGGATTCGCTTCGCCGTAAAAACTGTGACCTGTTTTCATCTGTTGACGCCCGGGCGAGGCCGAAACGCTGAGCCGCTGCTGTTTCTCGCTTTTCCACACACTTCCCGGCCACCACATCACCGCTTGCGGCGTACATAGATATGTTTAGAAAAGAGCATAAATTTACGCTGTCTGCGTCACATAAGTGTAAGCACGCTTACGTAGGCTAAACGCAGACGCATTCCCATTTTTAGTTCAGCGTATGCAAACAGACTAGCAAAGAAAAGCCCACCCTAGTGGCGCCATCTGCTTGTCAGGACTTTAACCATTACTGTCAACCTACCGACGCTCCTCATAAGCCTAGTAGCGGCAGAATCGTCACTCTAAATAAAAAATAAAGCAAATTTAGCACTCATACGTTTACATATAGGTGAGGTGAAGAAAAGGACCGGTGTCCCATTTAAGGCCACTGAATGCGCTGAAAAAGGCAGCAACAACGACGAATTCATTCCAAGGCGAGGCGTCTTGCTTCGAAGGGTGCCGCCATGTTTTTGGGTGCGGAACTTTCCCGGCCGCGGAAATCGGCCCTGAACAGATCGGCCTCGCGTCGCCACTTTTCACTCTTGTCGGCGTCAAAAGCGGCCGAATCTGGCCGAATCCGCTTCGCTCGCCGGATTTTTGGACAAGTATGAAAGCACTTTTAGTCTTCTCAGCTTCTACAGTTTCCAGTTTGTTTGTTTTTTTGAGAATAAGTCTGAATTAAGGAACCCACTGGAGCTATAATGTGCAGCCCTGTCCTACATGGCCAGTTTCATCCTGATAGCATGCCACAAGAGTCTCATTACGACACCCAGTCTAACACACTACCTGCTAGAGAGAGGATTACGACACATCACACTTAGCACGCAGTAAGGGAGCTTAAGGGATGCAGCTTTTAAATGTCAGAAATTGGCCAATACACTTCTATGCCTCCTATAACCTGTCCTTATGTTTCATTGCTGAAATTCATCCAAGTATTATAGAAAAATTGTTTCACAAACCGTAGTGCTTCTACATATAGGGCAAGCGCTCGAACAGTTGGCATTCTCCATTCAGTTTCTTCTGCCTAGTTACTCACGAGCTTGTGCAGCAATTTCTTCTAAACTCTTTCATTTATTTGTACCGTTTGTTTTGCTGTACTTCTAGGACCATACTGCAGACCAAGTATTGTCTTTTGCAAATTCATGAAATTCGTTTCGCGGATGCAGTGCAAAATTGAAGTCCACTTCACCGCAATACAGGGCGCACTGTAGCAGACGACGCGCGAAGCCCCACCTGCAGCTCTGACTGCTCCTGCGCAATAATTTCTATGGCGCCCGCCAGAGGCGCCCCGCGGAGCACCGGCAGCACGGAGCGACATTCTAAGAGTGGACGACCCTGTACATGTACTTCTGGATGTCTTCTCTCTCGTTGCCTTTAATCCCGACATGGCTTGGCACCCAGCAAAGTTTTCAGTTTTGTCCTTGACCTGTGCCTATTTTTATGTCGTGCATAATGTTGCCAAGAAGCACAGAGATTGCATTCTTAAAGAGAAGAGCTATAAGTACACTTAGACAGCCTGCGTAAAAAAAATAAGTCTATGTAAGGTGATTTAATATTTTTTCTACACCTACACAGACGGCATAACACTGAGCACTGAGAATCGATACACACTGTGGAAGTCTTACTATTACTTTCCCATTCCCTTGTACCACTGCGCTTTCAACTGCATAAAAGTCTGCGAACCCATTGTACCTTTCTGAGAGTACAAGAAATTCTTACATAATCTGTTGTTATGGAGTTTACTTCTTACAGAAATGAGTTAGCATGAAGTCGCAGACTGCTAGCAAATTGTACCATGAAGGAAGTGGACCTCATCTTTGAGCAATGTCAGGTAGTGTGTCTAATATGCCGAGGTTTTTGCACGCCTCTTCAAAACGTATTAGGAATGGCCTAGTAGCTTGTGGTTTGTTGTTGAACAGTGTAGCATTGAAGCTATCCCTTCGTTGGTTTGAAGAGGAGGAGAGCTGAGTGTCTCTCTGCGACATGCAGCCCGATCATGTTTTAATGCTTAAAGTGATCAAATTATGATTCTAACATGTTCTTGGATGCTTTGGACAAACATTAGTGCTGTCTTCCCACTCCTTTACGACAATATCAGTCGAAGTACTGCCTGTCGGAGCCGAACCCCTAGAAGCAGCAGCCGTCAGGATGAGGCAGGAGCCGAGCAGTGAGCAGGCATATAATGGCAGTGTGACCACGCCATCAAAGATGGTAGCCCCAATGACTCGGCGCTGTAAAGTCTATAGGCAAGCAAATTTAAATTTAGAGGACATAGTAGTAGCGCTTAAAAAACAAGGACGACAGGGTAGAGAAAGACAGCACAGGCGCTAGACATCAACTGACTTTATTCTCGAGAACAACAACGAATTTATAGGCGACAATCAGGAGCATAAAAAATCAACTTTTGAATCGCATGCGTGATGGCACTTCCCGATACAAGAACCTCAAATCTTTAGTGCACAGATAAACATTCGGTTTGCTCACGCAGGTTTGGGAAGTATTGGAAGCCTTTCTCATTCACTCGGAATGGCAAACCTGCGTGAGCAAACCAAATGTTTATCTGTGCACTAAAGATTTGAGGTTCTTGTATCGGGAAGTGCCATCACGCATGCGATTCAAAAGCTGATTTTTTATGCTCCTGATTGTCGCCTATAAATTCGTTGTTGTTCTCGAGAATAAAGTCAGTTGATGTCTAGCGCCTGTGCTGTCTTTCTCTACCCTGTCGTCCTTGTTTTTTAAGCGCTACTACTATGTCCTCTCAATCTAAACACCAACTAGCCCAGCTGTCTGCCTTAAATTTAAATTAATATGCAATGTGGTTGGCATGTAACTTCGCTGCTCGCCTGTTTTGGTACAAGCTACATAGTTGGCTCTGTCTGCCACTGCATCAGTCATTGCCACTCGGACAATGCGAAGGACAAAAACTAGCCCACTAGCACGTGCGACCCTGCATAACTTCTAGCTCGCTCTTTGCTGTTTGCATCAACAATGTGTACATTTTCCCCTGCGCACACACCACGCTGTTTGGATGCCATTTCTCCTCACACTGTTTGCACAAGTTGTCGCATTCAGAGCCATAGATTTTGCTGTTCATGTGAACTAGTATGATTTTGGTGCTTGAGAAGGTCATTCGCTAACCACTTTTCATTCCTTTGATCATGCTCTTCCTCCTTAAAAAAAAGGTGTCACATTTATCGGGAGCGTGCGCTGATGTTAGAACTTCCAAAAACGTGCCTAGTGCACACCCAAAGCGTTTTTTCTGAAATTAGCGTCAGCTACGGACACACAGGCACACAACGGCTAGCATTTTGTATCCTGCAATAATAACAATAATAATACAAAAACATTTACCCTAGTTGTCACTGTGGCCACTGCCACATAGTGATACTTAGCTTGAATCTGTGGGCTGCCAAGAGATGCCCAAGGCAGCTGACCAGACATTGAAGAATGCGCAGCACATAAACAGTGGCATGTTTGTGCAAGAATGCCTACATGTCTGCACATTACAAATTTTCTACCACGGCCTTTTGGAAGATCTGCCATCATTAACGTACCAGAGACTCACAGGCAACTGGATGCTGCATCCTCAATCATATGCTATGCATGAACTCCTTAGGGCCCTCGCGATAATGTCATGTTCTGCTCCAGGTATCAGTTTCAATATTTGTTTCCCTTGCAATAAACTCCGCATTGTGTTTTGTGCAAGCTGTAAACAAACTGCTTTTAAAAACAAATCTGTTCTAGAATTTGCTTTTTTATTTATTTATACATGTACCTATATTCTTCTGCAGGGGCATTACAGTAAGGGGGTGTAGCAGAAATGAGAATATAAGTTGGACAGCAATGTATGTGGGTGATATGTGAGATATGTGCAACTGGCACATATCGCCGACACACATAGCTGCTAAAAAATCTTGAGCCTTTTTTTTGGAAAAATTTCTTCGTAGAATCCGAAACGCAACATCCATTTCACAATTTTTCTATGGTAAAAGTAGCCGTGTTGGCCCACATTACAATCGGTTACCTTAAAACTACTGTCGCTCAAATTCTGGGTTTGCCAAGAAGTTCACTCATTCATGGCCCAAAAGCAGCTCGCAAGAATCACAGAAGGATTTGAGGATTAGCGAAGGAAGTTTTTTTAGGATGCTTTCAGCCAAGACGCTGCCAGTGCTCGCTTCATCTGAGCTATAGCTCGGTGAAATAGTATAGTGAAAGCTTGGTAGGCATAATGGGGCAAGGTAGGTCATTTTGGCTACCTATTATTAACTATTATGGTTGTGGGAGACTAAAGTCCCTTCTTGCAAATTTTTGCAAGACTCACAGCATCCCTGACAAATGCAATATATTACCAGAAGATTTTTACTGTTGCCATAATTCATGCCGCTTAGTCTTAAAAATGGGGAGCTAGTACAATTACACTTCCCCGATGCCGTGAGGTGACTGGACAAGGCGACGCTTCAAGGGCATGCCAGTGATTGGCAATGGTGTCACGGGACACATCACCAAAGAAGATGACCTCATGCAATTACTGCTTAACAGTTTGACAAGTGTGTATGGTATACTGCAACCCCTCCAGTGTAGCAAGCAATAATTAGAATGCTTGCAATAGTATAGCTGCCATGTTATGAAACGCTCAGAGAGTATGCCAGGCACCTGGAAATTGGCCTTGAAGGAGATAGCTGCATCTGTGGGTGCACATCTCGATTCCCAGAGACGAAGGAAAGTTTGGGCTCTGAGAATAGCAAGGGGACTGTGCCATGCACTGTCTGCTCGCCTTCACTTTTATCAAAACAGTTCGCACATTAACGATCACATGGAGGCGTTAAAGTTTTTTTCCGCGACTGTTTGTTTCCCGATGCAAACATAGCACCACTATATTTGTCTAATCATCCTTGTACAGTCGTCAGCACGCCTGTATAAAGCGCTAGAACGCCACCCTATGACACAAAGAAAGTGAAAGTATGTTATACTGGCGCCAGAACGAAGGCGCGTTGGCGTACTGTCAACTGCGCCGAGCAAACATTTAACTGTTTTGTTCCTCGGCACGCCGCTCCAGCGCTCGGCAGGCTGGCTGACTGCACTTGCCTTTCTGTGAAAGGCGAACAACAATTAAGGCAAGTATGAAGCGGTACTCACGTCTGGGTTTAAGATGCCTACACACGGCATCCGCTTAAGCGCAGCCGTCAACTTGCGGTTAAGCAAGCGACGGCTTGCCTCGGCGTCCGTCGTGGCGAAACATCGAGGCAGCACCTTTGCCACGAAGACGACAGGTGCCACGTCGCGCAGCAGGAGCAGGACAAGGGCCTGTGACGCGAAATATATGTGAATTCCGTACAGAAATGAACCGAAATTGGAAGCGTTCAGGAACCACGTAGTACGTACCTTAATGTTGTCGCAAATCGCTTGCGGAGTGAACCTAGGGCACGTGAGGTCATTCCCTCCCACGTACACCACGACAAACTCGCACCGACTAAAATTGAGTCGGCGCACAGCGCTTGCCAGCCGCACGGCGTCGTAGCCCCCGAAGCTAAATGTGCACGTCTCAACCGACGGCCGTAACCGCAGGCGAGACCTGCACATTCGCTTGAGTTGGCTGTCGCCGACCAAAATGCCTCGAATGGCCATCGCTAAACGCAGAAATACCACCGAGGCGAAGACCCTTTTTGCCTAGGGACTGTCAAGCGTTACGTTCCCTAGGCTTATTAAACTGGCGACCAAAAAGCCCTACTTTTGACGCGCTAGGGACACTAGGGGGGCTGGAGTCCCTAGGTTCATTTTCTCATGTGAGTCGGCTCGCGCAGCAGG